>NC_090376.1:94213913-94383981 GCF_036365525.1 Heterodontus francisci
ACCAGAGCTGGCGGGCAGCCATAAAGACAGGGCTAAAATGTGGCGAGTCGAAGAGACTTAGTAGTTGGCAGGAAAAAAGACAGAGGCGCAAGGGGAGAGCCAACTGTGCAACAGCCCCGACAAACAAATTTCTCTGCAGCACCTGTGGAAGAGCCTGTCACTCTAGAATTGGCTTTTATAGCCACTCCAGGCGCTGCTTCACAAACCACTGACCACCTCCAGGCACATATCCATTGTCTCTCGAGATAAGGAGGCCAAAGAAGAATGGCCAATTAATATGAAAATCCAGAAAGCTCTTAAAAATATCGGGGAGGCTCAGGGTGAGATGCCATTTATATTTTTTTATTTAGAGATACAGAACTGAAACAGGCCCTTCGGCCCACCGAGTCTGTGCCGACCATCAACCACCCATTTATACTAATCCTACACTAATCCCATATTCCTACCAAACATCCTCACCTGTTCCTATATATTTCCCTACCACCTGCCGATACTAGTGACAATTTATAATGGCCAATTTACCTATCAACCTGCAAGTCTTTTGGCTTGTGGGAGGAAAACGGAGCACCCGGAGGAAACCCACGCAGACACAGGGAGAACTTGCAAACTCCACACAGGCAGTACCCGGAATCGAACCCGGGTCCCTGGAGCTGTGAGGCTGCGGTGCTAACCACTGCGCCACTGTGCCGCCCATTTGTGCGAAGCAAATAGCCGAGTGGCATAAATCGACCAGCAAGTTCTGAAGATTCACAACTCACAATGTATCTCTTAATCCCCTGAATTTGCTGGTGGATTTGTGCATTAACAATAGTGTGCATCATGAACTCATCATTATTTTTCCAGAAAGATTCAGTCCGTTGTTTCCATTGGAAGTTATTGTTGGTTGGTTCAACAACAGTGATTATTTTCTAAACTGTTGTGATGTTCACTATTTCTCCTTCTGCTTTGCTTCAAGATATGAATTATGCTTATCCACATTTTTCCCTTAATGTTTACAGACAAATCTTTCGATATATTAATGAACTGAAAAATTCTATTTTCTGATATGAAATAATGACGATAGGTAATGTTAAGGTTCATATAATACAAATGTGCTGCTTTGGAAATAATGAGAGACAGTAGAAAAGGAAACTAGAGACAAAGTCATGAGCAGTTCTTTGAAAACAAAACAAAAACAACTTCCAATTATATAGTGCCTTTAACCAATGGTGGAGCGATGAAAATCAGAAATGAAAAAGAGGTCAGAATTGAAGGAGTTCAGAGATATCAGAGGGTTGTAGGGTTAGGGGAGTTTACAGAGATGGAGAGGTGTTTGAAAACAAGGATGACAATGTAAAAATTGAGGCATTGCTGGAGTAGGTTAGTGAGCACAGGGTGCCGGGCAAAGGGGACTTGATGTAAGTTAGGATATGGGCAGCAGAAAAGATTAATTTGCTGGTGCCTGAGAGTGTGAAATTTCATAAGTTAAATAAAAGCTCCCAAGCGAAACACTGTTGTTGTGAGAGACAAAATTCGAACCTTTCTAAAATGCTACCTCCAAAGTAAATCAGCCATAAGCACAGTACGAGTGATATATACTGAGCTAAATGGCTTAGTAGTAAATGCATTTAGTGTTATGATATTAAGGTATCCATAGTATGAAATTTTACAGATTCAGTTCTAGGTTTGTGTTGAATCAACTAACTTGCCCTACCAACTTGCCTCATTCTCCCAGAGCTGTGCGCGCTGTAAATGCTGACCTATAATTTTTTGTGACTTGGACAATTCATCCAGTATAAGCAAATATCTAACATTTATGATCCTTCAAAAATGCAGTTTCATCAATTTCCCAAAGTCACAGTTGGCTTTCAAAGTCTCAGAATCTGTATCTATTCCATCTCATCACAGCCGAAGGTGGAATTTGAATTCAATTAATAAATTATGGAATTAAAAACCGAGTCGAATGATGGCCATGAAACCATTGTCGATTGTTGTAAAAACTCATCTAGTTCACTAATGTCCTTCAGGGAAGGAAATTTGCTGTCCTTACCTGGTCTGACCTACATGTGACTCCAGACCTACAGCAATGTGGTTGACTTTTAATTGCCCTCTGAAATACCTAGCAAGCCACTCAGTTGTATCTAACCGCTATGAAATCAATAACGAATGAAACTGGATGGAGCACCGGCATCAACCTAGGCACCGGAAACAATAAAGGCAAACCCAGCCCTGTCGACCCTGCAAAGTCCTCCTTATTAACATTTGGGGGCTTGTGCCAAAGTTGGGAGAGCTGTCCCACAGACTAATCAAGCAACAGCCTGACATAGTCATACTCACAGAATCATACCTGACAGATAATGTCCCAGACACCGCCATCACCATCCCTGGATATGTCCTGTCCCAGCGGCAGGACAGACCCAGCAGAGGTGGTGGCACAGTGGTATACAGTCGGGAGGGAGTTGCCCTGGGAGTCCTCAACATCAACTCCGGACACCATGAAGTCTCATGGCATCAGATCAAACATGGGCAAGGAAACCTCCTGCTGATGACCACCTACCACCCTCCCTCAGCTGATGAGTCAGCACTCCTCCATGTTGAACACCACTTGGAGGAAGCACTGAGGGTGGCCAGGGCACAGAATGTACTCTGGGTGGGGGACTTCAATGTCCATCACCAAGAGTGGCTCGGTAGCACCACGACTGACCGAGCTGGCCGATTTCTAAAGAAAATACCAGCTAGACTGGGTCGGTGGCAGGTGATGAGGGAACCAATAAGAGGGAAAAACATACTTGACCTCATCTTCACCAATCTGCCTGTCGCAGATGCATCTGTCCATGACAGTATTGGTAGGAGTGACCACCGCACAGTCCTTATGGAGACAAAGTCCCACCTTCACATTGAGGATACCCTGCATTGTGTTGTGTGGCACTACCACCGTGCTAAATGGAATCAATTTCAAACAGATCTAGCAATGCAAAACTGGGCCATCATAGGCGGCAAAATTGTACTGAACCACAATCTGTAACCTCATGGCCAGGCATATCCCCCACTCCACCATTACCATCAAGCTGGGAGACCAACCCTGGTTCAATGAAGAGTGCAGGAGGGCATGCCAGGAGCAGCACCAGGCATACCTCAAAATGAGGAGTCAACCTGGTGAAGCTACAACACAGGACTATCTGCATGCCAAACTGCATAAGCAGCATGCAATAGACAGAGCTAAGCGATGCCATAACCAACGGATCAGATCTAAGCTCTGCAGTCCTGCCACATCCAGTCGTGAATGGTGGTGGACAATTAAACAACTAACTGGAGGAGGTGGCTCCCCAAATATCCCCATCCTCAATGATGGGGGAGCCCAGCAAAAGATAAGGCTGAAGCATTTGCAACAATCTTCAGCCAGAAGAGCCGAGTTGATGATCCATCTCGGCCTCCATCTGAAGTCCCCAAGATACCAGTCTTCAACCACTTCGATTCACTCCGCGTGATATCAAGAAATGACTGAAGGCACTGGATAGTGCAAAGGCTATGGGCCCTGACAACATTCCGGCAATAGTACTGAAGATTTGTGCTCCAGAACTTGCCACACCCCTAGCCAAGTTATTCCAGTCAGCTACAACACTGGTACCTACCCAGCAATGTGTAAAATTGTCCAGGTATGTTCTCTACGCAAAAAGCAGGACAAGACCAACCCGGCCAATTACCGCCTGATCAGTCTACTCTCAATTATCAGCAAAGTGATGGAAGGTGTCGTCAACAGTGCCGTCAAGCGACACTTGCTTAGCTATAACTTGCTGAGTGACGGTCAATTTGGGTTCTGCCATGGCCACTCAGCTCCTGACCTCATTACAGCCTTGGTTCAAACATGGACAAAAGAGCTGAACTCAAGAGGTGAGGTGAGAGTGACAGCCCTGACATCAAGGCAGCATTTGACCGAGTATGGCATCAAGGACCCCTAGCAAAACTGAAGTCAATGGGAATCAGGGGGAAAACTCTCCGCTGGCTGGAGTCATACCTATCGCAAAGGAAGATGATTGTGATTGTTGGAGGTCAATCATCTCAGCTCCAGGACATCACTGCAGGAGTTCCTCAGGGTAGTGTCCTAGGCCCAACCATATTCAGCTGCTTCCTTCAATCATAAGGTCAGAAGTGAGGATGTTCGCTGATGATTGCACAATTTCAGCACCATTCGTGACTCCTCAGATACTGAAGCAGTCCTTGTAGAAATGCAGCAAGACCTGGACAATATCCAGGCTTGGGTTGATAAGTGGCAAGTAACATTTGCGCCACACAAGTGCCAGGCAAAGACCATCTCCAACAAGAGAGAATCTAACCATTTCCCCTTGACATTCAATGGCATTACCATCACTGAATCCCCCACTATCAACATCCTGGGGGTTACCATTGACCAAAAACTGAACTGAAGTAGCCATATAAATACCGTGGCTACAAGAGCAGGTCAGAGGCTAGGAATCCTGCGGAAAGTAACTCACCTACTGACCTCCCAAAGCCTGTCCACCATCTACAAGGCACAAGTCAGGAATGTGATGGAATACTCTCCACTTGCTGGATGGGTGCAGCTCCAACAACACACAAGAAGCTCAACACAATCCAGGACAAAGCAGCTCGCTTGATTAGCACTTTATCCACAAACATTCACTCCTTCCACCACTGACACACAGTGGCAGCAGTGTGTACCATCTACAAGATGCACTGCAACAATGCACCAAGGCTCCTTAGACAGCACCTTCCAAACCCGCGACCTCTCCCACGTAGAAGGACAAGGGCAGAAAATGCTTGGGAACACCACCACTTGCAAGTTCCCCTCCAAGTCGCACACCATCCCGACATGGAACTGTATCGCCACTGTCGCTGGGTCAACATCCTGGAACTCCCTTCCTAACAGCACTGGGTGTTCCTACCCCACATGGACTGCAGCAGTTCGAGAAGGCAGCTCAGCACCACCTTCTCCAGGGCAATTAGGGATTGGCAATAAAGGCTGGCCTGGCCAGGGATGCCCACATCCCATGAATGAATAAAAAAAACTGAACCCATATTTACATTAGGGCACTGGTTATTTTGCGAACCTTCTGCAACTCCTTGCTGTTACGATCCCTGTGGAGACCACCAACAAACAAAAAGAATCCATTGAATGACCCCAATTGCGGAAACAAACGGACACGATTTCACTTTTACAGATTTTACTTCAATACTCAAACTAAAACCAACATAATTTAAACACGAACTTACAGTTAAATATTGGTTGATATATGTATCTCAAAGGTTACACATTAATTAGCAGCTGCATCAAAGATAGTCCTTACTAACAGTCTTATCAGCAAAATGGCATTGAACAGTTCCACAGTACCATAAGATCAGGATCTTCCTCAGATAATTTTTCTAAATTCTGTCCTCCAGGATGTGGAGGTGGAAGTAATGAGATCCCATCAATAGCGAGCGATGCAATCTTCCCTTTAACAGTTTGATCTTATAGCCTCTCGAACCATCTCAGCCTTGCTCACTACTGTCCTGATGGCGCGGTATCACGGAGAACCAATGGTCAGCCTCAGTCCGGGCTCCTTTACCTGTAGCCAAACTGTTCCCTTGTATTTCGCTTTAGCTCCAAGCGGAAACTCATAACTCTGAAACAGCCTTCTTTTAAAAATACACCCAGCTCTTTTTGCTGGCCTAACACTGCAGATTTTTCTTGACAAAAGTGAAACCCAAAACATCCAGTCACATGTCCTTGGTAGAGAAAAAACCAAGCTGTTTGTTTTCAATCACAGGACTGTTTGTTTGTTTAACGGGAGTTTGACTTCCAGCCTGGAAACTCCCAGCCCCAAACCAGGGACCATCTCAAAAACACAAACACAAACTGTACAGAACTCAGTTTCCACATGAAGACATCATAATACTTACCCTCCCCCACCCACCTTGGAAAAAAGAACACTTTACCATAGTAAGAACCTCTTTTAGTCAGTGCAAAAGTATACAATAAATCCTTAAAATCATGATTTTTTTTAACAAATAGCTTATTGTATACTGTCCAGGTAACATTTTTCTGTGTTACAATTACACATATATTTACAGAATTATAAGGCTGAACCAATAACATTAAAATTAATAGAAGAGAGACATGGTAAAATGTTTACATTTCAGAGCTTTCCTTTACTCTTACACTTTCTCTTAAACTATAGACAGCATCAGCAATTACATTGTTTTGCCCTGCAATATGTACAATTTTCAGTGTAAATGGCTGTAACATTAAACTCCAGCAAAACAATCTGAAGTTCTTTATTCTGAACTTTTCCAGAAACATAAGTGGATTGTGATCTGTATAATCCAATATTTCTCCATGATTGTTGGTTACATATGCCTTAAACTGTTGTAAAGCCACTACAAGACTTAAATCTTCTTTCTCAATGGTTGAGTCATTTGTTTGATGTTTATTGAGCTTCCTAGTGAAGTAGGTAACAGGCCTTTCCATACCAGCATCATCATCTTGGAGCAACACTGCTCCTACCCATATGTCACTGCTGTCGATAGCCACTTTGAATGGTTTATTAAAATCTGGGGCTGCAAGAACTGGTTCTGCTATTAAAATGGCCTTTAACTTCTCAAATGCTGTTTGGCATGACTCTGACCATCGAACTTTTCATTCTTTAACAGATTCGTCATTGTCAATGTCGACTACTGTGCTGAAATTAGGGACAAATTTCCTGGAGAACCGACACATACCCAGAAATCGTATCACTTCTTTCATTGTCTTGGGTACAGGGAAATCTATTCTTGCCTGAAGCTTGGCTTCTCATGATAATACTTAGTCTTGACTCATGATATGTCCCAAAAAGTAACTTTGACCTTGACAAACTTGCTTTTTGCCAGGTTTATGACAAGGTTAGCCTTGGCTAGCCTGTCACATAGAACTCTTAAATGTCAGACATGATCACTTCACGTGTCAATGTACACCAAAAGGTCATCAATGTACACAACAGAATTACTCAATTCGGTAATCTCCTGATTTGGTCAATCTTTGAAATGTGGCTAGTGCATTTTTCATACCAAATGGCATGACTTTACACTAGAACAGACCATCCAGTGTCACAAAAACAGATATTTCTTTGAGCTGGTCAGATAAGGAGACTTGCCAGTATCCTTTAAGTAAATCATCTTATCGTCACTCAGAGGGTGGTGAATCTTTGGAATTCTCTACCCCAGACGGCTGTGGAGGCTCCGTCGTTGAGGATATTCAAGACAGACATCGATAGATTCCTAGGCATTAAAGCTATCAAGGGATATGGGGATAGTGCGGGAAAATGGCATTGAAATAGAAGATCAACCATAATCTGGTTGAATGGCAGAGCAGGCTCGAGGGGCTGGATGGACTTCTCCTGCTCCTATTTCCCATGTTCCTAACAAAGGCTGAGTTTCCCACATTATCAATACAATCCTCAAGTCTTGGGATCTGATAAGAGTCCATTTTAGTTACTGCATTATCCTTCCAGAAATCTATGCAGAATCTTTGAGAACCGTCCGATTTTGGTACCAAAACAACAGGAGAACTGCGACTACTTCGACTAGGTTCAATTATATCATTATTTAATATGTACTGAACCTCCTCTCTGACTGTTGCCAATTTACTGGGATTGAGTGTGTAGGGGTTTTATTTAATTCGTTTAGCTTGCCTACATCAACCTCATGAATCGCCAGAGAAATACAACCCAGCTTATCTGCACATACCAGCTTATATTCCCTCAATACGTCAGCTATGTCTTTCCTCTGTTGCTCAGGTAGATGTTGTAGCACTTCATCCAGACCCTCTAACACTTCTGTGTTCACCATCTTCACTGCAGGAGGCTCAATCTGGGAACGCTCAGTTTCAGACTTATCATCTTGGTTTATCACGAGCACCAGTATCACCACCTACATTCTCTACCACCTGTGCTGCACCTACTGGCTGACTATGCTCACAGTCATAGTACCTGTTCAGAATAGTCACATGACATACCCTTTGACTTTTCCATCTGTCAGTGAGTTTCCTTTTGATGCAGTAAAGACCACTAATCCTAGCTTTCAATGGTTCATCAGGCAAAGGCAGCAAAACTAGTTCCTTATCTCCATGTTGAAAACTATGTGCCTTAGCTGTTCCACCCACTTGGGGTTTCATCACCTGCTGAGAAACCGCAAGATGTTCTCTGGCCATCTCACAAGCTTTTACGAGTCTCTCTCGAAACTCTGACATGTAGTCTAAGAGGGTAGTTTCCTCCTCCTATGTCAAAAATCTCTCCTTAATGAGTTTAAGAGGACCCCTAATTTAATGCCTGTAAACTAATTCAAATGGACTAAAACCAGTAAACTCATTTGGGGTGTCCCTGGTTGCAAATAACAAAAATGATATCCCCTTATCCCAATCATAGGGACATTCAAAACAATAAGCCTTAATTGTACTCTTTAGGGTTTGGTGATATCTTTCCAAAGCACTTTGTGATTGTGTGTGATAAGCAAACAACTTGAGCTGCTTCACTCCCAAAGTACACATGACCTCCTGAAATATACCTAACATGAAATTTGACCCCTGGTCAGACTAAATTTCTTTTGGCAACACATACCGAGTAAAAAACTGGACCAACTCCTCAATCACAATTTTTGCTGTGATCTTTTTCAAAGGTTTTGCCTCTGGAAATCAAGTGGACAAATCCATGATGGTCAGGAGATATTTCTGGCCCAACTTAGTCTTAGGCAAGGGTCCAACACAATCCACAAGAACCCTACTAACAGTTTTGCCAATGCAGGTATTGGTATTAATGGGGTTGGCTTAATCAAAGGCTGTGGCTTCCCAATTATCTGACATGTGTGACATGTCTTACAGGTCAACTGCAGCTTCAGCCAATAAAAATGCATCATTACCCTAACCTGTGTCTTCCGAGTACACAAATGACCTGCGACTGGTATTGCATGGGCAATTCTCAAAATTTCACTGAGATAGCAAGGAGTAACAACAATTTGATCGATCACAGCCCAATCCTCATCAGAGGGCATCTGGGGAGATCTCCACTTCCTTATCAGAATGTAATTCTTGACATACCACTCAGAGACCTTTTCAGCCTCTGCCACAGAACACACCATCTTAAGTCAGGGTCTGCCTGTTGTGTCTCAATCAAAGAGGATCTGCTAAACAATTCACCATTATTAGCCTTTGAGCTTTTACCACCAACATCCCTATCCAAATCCTTGAAAAAAGTTTCAGCCAACTAAACACCCAAATTGTCCTCCAGAACAACTAAGTCCTTCTCATCTTGTTTAATCTTATGAGCCTGGGATTTGGTGACAACACAGTCTGGGAAGATTCCAAGAAATTCTTCCTGCAAAACCTCAGTTTCAGCAATCTCAACTGGCTTTTCAGAAACTACTGGAGATGCCAATATCTTAACCTCACATAAGTCATTTCATAGCAGAAAATCTACCGCCTCAATGGGAAAACTAGGGACAACACCTGTTAATTGGGGTCTGACTTGAGGAGCTACATGTTTGTAATCCTTTTACTCTGTACAATAAATGTGAAACTCGGTAAAGATAGACTCCAGCAGTATCCTTCCATAACAAGCTTTCTGGAGTTCAACAACACCTACAGTAACAGGACAAGCGACTAAATCACATTTTAAATTAACCCTATATAAAGGAATGGATAAATAGGTGCTATCTATCCCTTGGATTAACACCTTCACATTCAGTGGCCAACCGGGGGAAGAATCTAGAACTAGGGGTCACTATTTAAAAATAAGTGGTCGCCCATTTAAGACAAGTTGAGGAGAAACTTTTTCTCTCAGAGCGTCGTGAGTTTTTGGAACTCTCTTCCTCAAAAGGAAGTGGAAGCAGAGTCTTTAAATACTTTTAAGGCAGAGGTTGATCGATTCTTGATAAGCAAGGAGGTGAAAGGCTATTGGGGATAGGCTGGAACATGGAGTTGAGGTTACAATCAGATTAGCCAGGATCTTATTGAATGACAAAGCAGGCTCGAGGGGCTGAGTGGCCTACTCCTGCTCCTAGTTCGTACGTATGTATCTTTGCATGTCGCCCCTGTATCTCTAAGGATGACAATTGACTTGCCTGATTTACCAGATGACTGTGTGGATACTTCACTCGCCAACAGAAAAATTCTATAGTTCTCTGCAATTTGATTCACTCTATCAGTGAACATGGGAGAAATTACCTGCTTTACGTGAATATTAGGACAGTATCTCCTGTGGAAACACTCTTTGACTGTACATGTGCAATGAACTTGTTTTTCCACTTCCTACACAACCTTCCTATGTCCTTTCTTATGACAGAAATAATATGTTGACCCCTTCAAACCAAACTTTTCCTCCTGGCTTTCTCATTTACTAACCTGAGGTGTCTTGGTGTCTTTCTGGCATCTTTCTCAATAAAATCAGATCTCTTTTCATTATCAATCTCTCCAATATCTCTAAAAGTTTCCAAAATGGGGCTTGTAACTATTGCTTTCGTGGGTCAATTTGTAATCATCTGCCAGTACTGTGGCATCCCTTATTTTACCAACTTTGATCTTCTAAGTGGGACCTGAAGGGACACTATTTTTGAGTTCTTCCATCAGAATTATTTCCCTAAGGCCCTCATAATCTTGCACAATCTTCATCGATCTATACCACCTATCAAGCACCATTTACTTCTATCTAGTAAATTCCATACATGTCTGTCCCTTTTTTTAAAAATTTCTGTCTGTAGGCATCTGGTACCAGCTCATAAGCATTAAGAGCAGCAGTCTTTACTCTGTCATAGACCCGTGAATGATCATCTGAAAGAGATGCGTAAACCTCCAAAGCTTTCCTGACAAAAACAATCTGTAGGAGCATTGGGCAAGATGATTTAGACCACTCCAAATTCATGGTAATTTTCTGAAATGCCACAAAGTACATTTCTACTCCCTCTTCACTAAATGTAGGTACCAAGAGTATTTTCTTTGCCAATTCATGAAGAGTCTCCTTTGGGTTCTCCTTAACTTTCAGCTCCAGTGCACATGTGCGAACTTTGAGCTTTTCTCTCTTGAAGTCTAATTTCCCCCTTTCTATTTCCTCTTCAAGTTTTCTCATTTCAAATTGTAGTTGTCTTTCTTTTTCTCATTCTTTGCTTTCCAATCTTACCTTCACTAACTCAATTTTGGCTAGTTCGATTTGAAAACTAGCAGAAACATCCTTTTCTTTCACTAGCTTCAGGCAAGGAGCCAATTCTTGGATTATTCCCGCTTTTCTAGCCTTGGGTTTACGCTAATCTGCATGTGTTCTGATATCACAACCAACTCAACCTTTTTCAACTGCTGCAATATGCTGAGAACCAAATCTCTCAACAAATTCTTGTACTTTAATGGTACTCATGTTGATTTCCCACTGAACCTAGCCAAAGTAAGTGTGAAATCTTGTTGGCTTAAATTCCGGAAAATTCGAACAAACCCATTTTACAGCCTAATCATGGAACCAGATTGCAGTTGAGCCCCCAATTTTGTTATGATCCCTGTGGAGACCACCAACAAACAAAAGGAATCGAACCCTCCAAATGACCCCAATTTAGGAAACAAACACCAAACGGACAAGATTTCACTTTTATAAATTTTACTTTAACACTCAAACCAAAACTAACATAAATTAATCATGGACTAACAGTTAAATATCGGTCGATATATATATCTCAAAGGTTACACATTAATTAGCAGATCTGCCTCTTCAGAACATTGTGTGTTCTTTGTCTCTCCTCATCCTCTGCATCTGAAGGTTTGAGGCTCCATGTGGAGGACTTGTTGGGGAAGAGTACCTGGTCTCATGGAGATACCTGTCCATTCTAGCTTCTCATCACAACAAAGATAGTCCTTACAGTACACTGAACGGTCTTATCAGCAAAATGGTGTTAAACAGTTCCACAGTACAAGATCAGGACCTTCCTCGGGTAGTTTGTAAGTTCTGTCCTCCAGGATGCAGAGATGGAAGTAATGAGGTCCCATCGATAGCGAGCGATGCAATCTTCTCTGTAACGGTTCAGTCTTCCCGCCTCACAAGCCAACTCGGTCTTGCCCATTACCATCCTGACAACCAATGGTCAGCCCTCAGTCCAGACTTCTTTACCTGTGGCCAAACTGTTGCCTTGTAGTCCGCTTCAACTCAGAGCAGAAACTCACAACTCTGAAAGATTTCTTTTAAAGACACATCCAGCTCTTTTAGCTGGCCTAACACTCTGTCGTGTTTTCTTGACAAATACACTCAAAACTTCCAGTCACATGTCCTTGGTAGAAAAAACAAGCTGTTTGTTTTCAATTACAGAATTGTTTGCTTGTCTGACTTGGGTTTGACTTCCATCCTGGAAACTTACAGCCCCAAATCAGGGACCGTCTCAATAACACAAAGACAAGCTGTACAGAACTCAGTTTCCACACAAAGACATCATAACACTTGCAAACAGTAATTGACATCTATGGTTATGTTGGGTTCTACACAAGAATCTAATGTCTGCACTGCACACTCACAAACATCTGGAAGCAAAAGCCACAAATGATAGATCATTGAATTCAAGTTTAAGAGACAGCTCTTGGCTTTCCCATAATGGCTCTGTGAGTTCATCCAGCGAATAGCTGAGTCAACTTACCTTGATGATCCCAGCTTTGATCTCTAGTCTGTGTTGAGTTTGCTCATTTCAGCCTAGGTAGTGGTAGGGTCACTATAATTACTTCAACAATCCTGGTGTAGGGAGGGGAAAATCCCATTATTTATTATCCAGTAACCTTTGCTGAAGTGCCTGTATGAGGACATTGAATTAAATTTGCCCATGATATTTCTTGTCAGGTAGCTTTCCAATGTAGGTAGCTTGTCAGGTAGCTATCAAGGTTCAATGATGAATAATGGCTAGATGGCTGAGCTACAAAGAGCACTAGTGTGAACATACCCAACAACAGTAAGAGGAGGTGGGAATATTTATGAATGAGTGAAGTGAACTTCAATGTAGCATTACGTGGGGAACAGGAAATGAATATAATGATAACAACTCATAATCTTTCAATTGAAAATCTTCATCATATATACATCAACCAGAGAAAAGTCCCTTAGGTCAGTATCAATATCATCTTAAAATCCACTGCTCCATAAACATTAGTCACAATTGTTGCTCATAGTCATCTACTTTTGCATGTATAATCATACTAAGGATCACAAAGAAGTTGTGTATTGATTGCGTCAACAATTCTTTTCTACCTGGAGGCTTGTCAACAGGTACTGATCACCAAAGTTGTTCTCTGTACAAAACTATTTGATATGCAAGTCAGATGTCAAAAGCATGCATCAAATTCCAAAGGCATTAATTACACTCTGCTGAAAATGAGGTCATTTTGGATGCATTAGGATAAAAATCTGTCTTGGACAGTAGCACGAAACAGGCAATAACGAATTGCCAACCTGGTTCACGTTCTGCCCAAATTTATTTTCCAAAGGTCACACAAGAAGAAGCTCTAACCCATTGAGTTTGTGGATAATTGGGAAGTGCAGAGTTTGCACTGCAAGCTTCACTCCAGATTTGCATTCATACAGGATCACTCAGCCATGAAACATGCCACCTAAATGAAGTTAGAATTAAAGGTCCTGTTTTCTAATTGCTTGCAGTGATAATTATTAATTGATATACTAACTCCAAGCAGTGATTTAAAAGTGATTTGTACCAGCAACTTCAAACAATGTTAGACAGAGATGGAGATAACCATTTTAGAGCATGAGCAACATATTCCGATGGGAATGTTCTGTTCCATTTACTGATGTAGCAGTGTGATAAATAAAACTTGAGATCCCAATTTGCTAATGAAATATGGGAGCAAAGCAGCAGCACAAACATGGAGTGAAAGTATATCCTTCCTGACATCTCCTGAATCCACCTCATTCAATACATCTTGTGACTCGTATTTAGTGAAAGTACGAGAGGTATTTAGGGGGACACTGTGAGCAGAATGAATTAGTACACTGTCCTTTTATAGGATAGTTGCCTTTTGCCTGGTGCTAAATGGGACAGGGCAGTGTTTAGAATGCTTGACAGTAGTAACACATTAAAATAAACAGGAACAAATGAATTTTGTGTCTAGCAATGTTACCCACTCTTAAGAATGTGCATTACATTAAAAAGGTTGGACCCCAGCCTCCTATAATTTTATTTTTAATTCATTCACAGGATGTGGGCATCGCTAGCAAGGCCAGATTTATTGCCCATCTCTAATTGCTCGAGAAGGTGATGGTGACCTACCTTCTTGAACCATTGCAATCCGTGGGGTGAAGGTACACCAAGAGCATTGTTAGGGAGAGAGTTCCAGGATTTTGACCCAGCAACAATGAAGGAATATTTCCAAGTCAGGATGGTGAGTGACTTGGAGGGGAATGGTGGTGGTGTTCCCATGCACCTATACGACCATACGAATTAGGAGCAGAAGTATGCCAATTGGCCCATCGAGACTACTCCGCCATTCAATAAAATCAAGGCTGATCTGTTTCTGCCTCGAATTCCACACTCCCATCTACCCCCCATAATCTTTGATTCCCTTGCCTAACAAGAATCTATCTATCTCCTTAAAAATATTCAATGACCCCGCCTGCACCACATTCTGAGGCAGAGAATTCCAAAGTTGCACAATCCTCTGAGAGAAAAAAGATCTCCTCGTCTCTGTCCTAAAAGGGCGACCCCTAATTTTCAAACAGTGCCCCTTGTTCTGGACTCACCCACAAGAGGAAACATCCTTTCCACATCCACCTTGTCAAGACTGTTCAGGATCTTATATACTTCAATCAAGTCTCCCCTCACTCTTCTAAACTCCAGTGAAAACAAGCCTAGACTGACCAACCTCTCCTCATAAGACAACCCGCTCATTCCAGATATCAATCTAGTAAACCTCCTTTGAACTGCCTCCAATGCATTTACACCCTTCGTTAAATAAGGAGACCAAAACTGCACACTGTATTTGAGATGTGGTCTCACCAATGCCCTGTATAACTGAAGCATCACATCCTAACTTTTATTTTCAATTCCTCTCATAATAAAGGATAGCATTCCATTAGCCTTCTTTATTATTTGCTGTACCTGCATACTAACCTTTTGTGACTCATGAACTAGAACACTTAGATCCTTCTGCACCTCGGAATTCTGCAGTCGTTCTCCGTTTAAGTAATACTCTGCTTTGTTATTCTGCCTGCCAAAGTGAACAACTTCACGTTTTCCCACATTATACTCCATCTGCCAGATTTTTGCCCACTCACTCAATCTATCTATATCGGTCTGCAACCTCCTTATGTCCGCTTCACAACTCACTTTCCTACTTATCTTTGTGTCATCTGCAAATTTAGCTATCATGCCATCGCTCCCCTCAGCTAATTCATTGATATAAATTGTAAAAAGTTGAGGCCCCAGCACAGACCCCTGCAGGACTCCATTCATCACATCCTGCCAATCAGAAAAGGACTCATTTATGCACACTCTCTGTTTTCTGCCAGCCATCCAATCTTCTATCCATGCTCATATGTTACCCTCCTACACCATGTGCTCCTACATTGTGCAATAACCCTTTATGTGGCACCTTGTCAAATGCCTTCTGGAAATACAAGCACAGTACGTCAACGGGCTCCCTTTTATCCACAGCGCATGTAACTCCTTCAAAGAACTCCAATAACTTGGTTAAACATGATTTCCCTTTCACAAAACCATGCTGACTATTCCCGATTATGTTGAATTTTTCTAAGTGCCCAGCTACAGCTTCCTTAATGATCGATTCTAACACCTTCCCCACGACAGACGTTAAGTTAACTGGCCTATAGTTACTGGTTTTCTGCCTCCCCACTTCTTGAATAGAGGAGTTATATTTGCTACTTTCCAGTCTGATGGAACCTTTCCAGAATCTAGCAGATTTTGAAAAATTAACACCAACGCATATACTGCCTCATTAGCCACCTCTTTTAAGACCCTCAGATGAAGTCCATCAGGATCAGGACCCGGGGACTTGTCAGCCCGCAGCTGCATCAGTTTGCTCAGTACTGCTTCCCTGGTGATTATAATTTCACCAAGTTCCTCTCTTCCTTCCATCTCCTGATTTGCAGCTATTACTGGAATGTTTTTTGTAACCTCTATAGTGGAGACAGAAGCAAAATATTTGTTCATTTCATCCACCATTTCCTTATTATCTACTATTAACTCCTCAGTCTCACTCTCTAGTGGGTCAACACTCACTTTACTTACTCTTTTCCTTTTTAAATACCTGTAGAAACTCTTGCTGTCCGTTTTTACATTTCTAACTAGCTTCCTTTCATACACTAATTTCTTTATCCTGATTAACCTTTTAGTCATTCTCTGCTGTTCTTTATATTCTGACCAATCATCTGACCTGCCACTCATCTTTGCACAATTATATGCCTTTTCCTTAAGTTCGATGTTTTCCTTAACTTCTTTAGTTAGCCACAGATGGTGGGTCCTCCCCTTAGAATTTTATTATAGTAGGAATATACTTATTCTGAGTATTCTGAAATATCCCCTTAAATGTCTGCTTCTGCTTCTCTATTGATCTATCTCCTATCCTAGTAACCCAGTTCACTTCAGCTAACTCAGCTTTCATGCCCACATTGTAGCCCTTACTTAAGTTTCTATGTTCTTCTAGGTGGTGGAGGACACAGGTTCAGGAGGTGCTGTTGAAGGATCCTTGGAGAGTTGCTCCAGTGCATCTTGTAGATGGTACACACTGCAGGCATGTTGTGCTGGTTGTGGAGGGAGTGAAAGTTTAAGATTATGGATGGGGTGCCAATCAAGCAGGCTACATTGTCCAGGACGGTGCCGGGCTTCTTGAATGTTGTTGGAGATGTACTCATCCAGGTAAATAGGAAATATTCCATGACACGCCTGCCTTGTAGGTGGTGAAAGGGTTTGTAGAGTCAGGAGATGAGTTGCTTGTTACAGAATACCCAGTCTCTGACCTGCTTTTGCAGCCTAGTATTTAAGTGTCTGGTTCAGTTAAGTTTCTGGTCAATAGTGACCCCAAGATGTTGATGATGGAGGAATTCAATGATGGCAATGGCATTGAATGTCATGGACGGGTGGTTAGACTGTCTTTTATTAGAGATAGTCATTGCCTGTGCATGCAGGCACGAACTGGTTCATTATCTGAAGTTTGACAAATGGAACTGAATACTGTACAATCATCAGCATATATTCCCCCTTCCTGACCTTTTGATGGACAGACGTTTTGATGAAGCAGTTGAAAATGATTGGATACTGCCCTGAACAATTCCTGCAGCATGATGCTGGGGCTGAGATGATTCGTCTCTAACAACCACAGCTATCTTCCTTTGCACTCGGTATGACTCCAGCCAGCGGAAAGTTTTCTTTCTGATTCCTGGCTCCTTGATGCTTTGACTCAGTCAAATGCTACCTTAAAGTAAAAGGCAGTCGCTCTTAGCCTCTGGAGGTTAGCTCTTTTGCCCATGTTTGAACTAAGGCTGTACGTGATCTAGAGCTGAGTGGTACTGGCAAAATCCAAACTAAGCATCAGTGAGTAGCTTATTGATCAGTAAGTGCAGCTTGATAAAACTGTTCATGACCCCTTCTATCACTTTGCTGATGATTGAGAGATGGGCTGTTAATTACCCGGGTTGAATTTGTGCTGCTTCTTGTTGACAGGACATACCTGGGTAATTTTTCACTTTGTTGGGTAGGTGCCAGTGTTGTAGCTGTACTGCAACAGCTTGGCTAAAGATGGGGCTAGTTTTGGAGCTCAAGTCTTCAGGCAAGGTGTTGTTGGGGTCCAAAATCTTTGCATTATCCAATGCAGTCAGCCATTTCTTGATATCATGTGGAGTGAATCTAGTTGGCTGAAGACTGGCTTCTGTGATGGTGGAGTCCTCCGGAGGAGGTCATCAACTCAGCACTTCTGGCTGAAGTTGTTTGCAACACTTTTGTTATATATTGTTATATAGCAACTAATTAGCTAGGAACTAATTGTTATGTGTAAGTGTTCCAGTGCGGCCACATTCATGGCTGCATTGGAGGGTCATGTGATGTGTAAGAGGAAACTATTTTCAGAATAATCATACCCAAAACCATGCAGGAAGAACTTCTCCGGAAGAATACCTGAAGGCCACATGGGAATGCAGATCAGCTGTGTAGTGGATAGGCATATACAAAGATATCGAAAATATGGTGTCTACATGCAATGTATGCCAGAAGTACAGAAACACACAGCAAAAAGAGGAGATGATAGCTACTGAAATACCACCCAGATTATGGCATACTGTAGGAGCCGATTTATTCACACATAATCGAGAATGGTATCTCATAGTCACAGACTGCTACTCAAAGTTCCCTTTTGTCTGGAAGGTAAAAGACTTGAGAGCCACAACAATCATCTCAGCAGTACGAGTTCTGTTCACTGAGCAAGGGATTCCTGAAAGGTTAATATGTGACAATGGCACCCAATTCACATCCAGAGAATTCAAGGAATTCACTGACCAATATGAGTCCAACACAGTCACCTCATCACCAAACAACACATGGGGACACGGGGTTATAGAAAGGCATGTCCAGATGGTCAAAAGAACCCTTGTGAAGTGCCAAGAGACAAAGGAAGACCCAAACCTGGCTTTATTGTCACTCCAATCCATACCTCTCAAGGCTGAAATGAAATCACCTACAGAGCTGTTGAATGGAAGAAAATATAAGACTACTCTGCCAAGCAAAATACATCCTTCAAGTGACCAGAGGAAGCGAGACAACAACTCACTGAAGCACAGGTAAGAAAAGAGCAACAGTTCAACAAGCATGCTAAATCCCTCCCTGAGCTGTTGGGGGAGAGGGTGATGGGGGGTTGTTGTTATAAATTGCTACTCCGTCTGCGCCACCATCTTCCACATGGTTCTGATTGCTGTATTGGCAGGTCTTTTCCAACCAATCACACAGTTCCATCCATCGGCACCTAATTTAAGTTAGCAGAATATTTATGTCATTCTTGACAAGTGTGAAGCTCTCTTGTTTGTTGTTATTGGATCCGTCTTCATCTTACTGTCTGCTTTAACAGCAGCCCATCTTTAAATAGTACAACTGTATTCTTAGAAGTCCATTAAAACCATTATTCTCTCACACACTGGTGGTTCACTGGGTATGGTCCCCATCTCCACTCACATATGTCCAAGAGAAGCAGACATGATGGTGGACAACTGATCTGGCTAGTCACTGTCAAATTCGGCTGTATCACATAAAGCACTATTGGATCCCACTCTCATGTGCCAAAACTGCTCACTATTCCAAAATCATCCTGAAATATAAAGATAACCCCTGATTTCAACAACAAGTGCAAGGAGCTCATGGATTTCTTTGTCACTAAGATTGAGACCATCCTATGCCGCTTCCCTCCCTTGCACTAGCCCACCAGGCCAAATATCCTTTAAATCTCTTCCCTGCCCTAGCTCTGACCTTGTATCTTTCTCTAGTTTCTCTCCTATCTCCCCTCGTGCACTTTGAGCTTATGTTGTTCCTCCAATCAGGATTCCACCCATGCCATACTACCGTAACGACTCTTATGACAGTCACAAATGACATCCTACATGACTTTTTAAAAATTCTTTTGTAACAACCAGGTGAGAAACAGGTCTAGGGGTCCCTTTCAGCCTTCACTTTGTCTTACCGTAACAGGGTTTAATTTTAAACACACCGTGTTTTTAGCTCCTCCTTGATGAATCCTTGTTCACCGCTTTCCAATTATAAGGAAAAGAAACCAGGATAAACAGGCTTTCTTAGGTTTAAAGAAGAAAATTTATTAAACTCAAACTCTAATTACGTTAACGCCTACGGTAACATGACGCGCCCCACGCTAGCATGCATACGCAATACACACATGCAAATAGAGACAGAAAAGAGCAGAAGAAAAATAAAGTGGAAAAGTTTGAGACAATATCTGAAGAGTTGCTGTTACAGTTCTTCAAGCTCACTGTAGAGTCCTTGATTGCAGGTAGATCTTGCTTTTTGTCGGGGCCCAGTATTCTTCTTAAACCTTGATCTCTGTAGGAGACTTTTCTCTCTTGCAGTTCATGTGTCTTCAGTGGATTCAGAAGATTGTGAGAAAGAGATGGGAGTAGAAAGGAGAGGGAGCTTCTCAATCCAGGAGCAAACAGATCCTCTGCATTCAAACTCTCTGTGGCCAGTTCAAAAGAAAACCCTGGAACAACCGGGTAGTCATGCAGCCAGCTGACCTAACCAATCCTGGTCCTTGTGGACTGTATCCTCCTTAGCAGGCTCTGGAATGCACTTCCTCACCTTCAATGCCTGTTAGCATGTAAATGTTTTTTCCAGCCACGACTGATCTGTCGAACAAGTCATTTCTTCGCTCCAACAGTTAAAGATCAATGTTCATGACAAAATTGATGTGCCTCATTCTTGGCAGGTGGGGGCCTAGCATGACACTTTCATGTGGGCAATGTTGACAAGGCCAGCATTTGCTGCCCATCCCTAATTTCCCTAGACAACTGAGTGGCTTGCTAGGCCATTTCAGAGGGCAGTTAAGAGTCACCGCATTGCTGTGGGTCTGGAGTCACATGTAGGCCTGACCAGGTAAAGACGACAAATTTCCTTTCCTAAAGGACATTAGTAAAGCAGATGGGTTTTTATGACAATCAATGATAGTTTCATGGCACCATTACTGAGACTAGCTTTCAATTCCAGATTTTTTTTTGTTAATGAATTGAATTTAAATTCCACCAGCTGCCGTGGTGGGATTTGAACCCTTGTCCTCAGGGCAGTATCCCGGGCCTCTAGATTACTAGTTTAGTGACAATACGACTACCCCACCATCTCCTTATGTGCCATAGCTAAACGATCCCTCCTCGTCGCAATCTGTCTGCAACCATTAATGTGGTTTTTCACGCCATCCGCCTCCAACACCTCTCCTCCATCATCCAGCTTTGTGGGACAGCAGTCGCCTGGTTCCATTTTTATCTACCCAGTCATAGCCAGAAAATAACCTCCAATGGCTCCTTGTCCCCATCCTGCACCATTCCCTCTGGTGTCCCCCAAGAATCTAACATTGACCCCCTCCTATTACTCATTTACAAGCTGCCCCTCAGCGACAGCATCTGAAAATGCACTACGTTCTGCATTTATGCTGACAACACCCAACTCTATCTCAGCATCACCTCTCTCACCCCTCTACTGTCTTTAAATTGTTGGACTGCTTTCCTGACATCTACCTTATCGATCAATTAGGTACTTTAAAGCCTTCCAGATTCAACGTGGAGTTCAACAATTTCACACCATCACCTCCATTCCCATTTTTTTCCTCTTGTGTTTTGTTTTTGGATGGCAGCTGTTGGTGACGATTGTGCTTTTCACATTTACACATCCTCCAGATCTATTTTTTTTCTTTACTTGTCCCATTACCATCCCCTTTTGCCTTATACCATTATCTCTTTTGTGATTTAATCTCTCCTGCCTATCACAGATCTTCCTTTTTGTTCTTTCCCTGTTTCTGTATTTGCTTAAAACCCGTACATCTCTAACTTTTTCCAGTTCAGACAGAAGGTCATCGAATTTAAACTTTACGAGGGGCATCGGGACCCAGATGTCAGGTAATAGGCGGGTCCTGAGCCCGCATTTGCTGGCAATGGAATGGCCTCAGCAATCTTACCACTTAATTTTTCCAATTAAGGACAGTGGGCAGGCTTCTGATGATGTTGGCTCAATCAGAGGCCATCAAGCGGCATTTGCTTAGCAACAACCTGCTCAGTGACGCTCAGTTTGGGTTCCACCAAGGTCACTCAGCTCCTGACCTCATTACAGGCTTGGTTCAAACATGGACAAAAGAGCTGAACTCAAGAGGTGAGGTGAGAGTGACTGCCCTTGACATCAAGGCAGCATTTGACCGAGTATGGCATCAAGGAGCCCGAGCAAAACTGAGGTCAATGGGAATCAGGGGGAGAACCCTCCGCTGGCTGGAGTCATACCTAGCGCAAAGGAAGATGGTTGTGGTTGTTGGAGGTCAATCATCTGAGCTCCAGGACATCGCTGCAGGAGTACCTCAGGGTCGTGTCCTAGGCCCAACCATCTTCAGCTGCTTCATCAATGACCTTCCTTCAATCATAAGGTCAGAAGTCGGGATGTTCGCTGATGATTGCACAATGTTCAGCACCATTCGCGACTCAGATACTGAAGCAGTCTGTGTAGAAATGCAGCAAGACCTGGACAATATCCAGGCTGGGGCTGATAAGTGGCAAGTAACAGTCGCGCCACACAAGTGCCAGGCAATGACCATCTCCAACAAGAGAGAATCTAACCATCTCCCCTTGACATTCAACAGCATTACCATCGCTGAATCCCCCACTATCAACATCCTAGGGGCTACCACCAAAAACTGAACTGGAGTAGCCATATAAATACCATGGCTACAAGAGCAGGTCAGAAGCTAGGAATCCTGAAGGGAGTAACTCACCTCCTGACTCCCCAAAGCCTGTCCACAATCTACAAGGCACAAGTCAGGAGTGTGATGGAATACTCTCCACTTGCCTGGATGGGTGCAGCTCCAACAACACTCAAACAGCTCGACACCATCCAGGACAAAGCAGCCCGCTTGATTGGCACTCCATCTACAAACATTCACTCCCTCCACCACTGACGCACAGTGGCAGCAGTGTGTACCATCTACAAGATGCAGCAATGCACCAAGGCTCCTTAGACAGCACCTTCCAAACCCGCGACCTCTACCAACTAGAAGGACAAGGGCAGCAAATACATGGGAACACCACCATCTGCAAGTTCCCCTCCAAGTCACACACCATCGTGACTTGGAACTATATCGCCGTTCCTTCACTGTCGCTGGATCAAAATCCTGGAACTCCCTTCCTAACAGCACTGTGGGTGTACCTACCCCACATGAACTGCAGCGGTTCAAGGCAGCTCACCATCACCTTCTCAAGGGCAATTAGGGATGGGCAATAAATGCTGGCCTGGCCAGCGACGCCCACATCCCGTGAATGAATAAAAAAAAAAGCTCTGAAACCTCAGCAGCGCCATTGGCAGAGGTGGTTATTGCTGAGGAATGCAGGAGACCTTTGTCCTACACAAGGTAAGCAAGAAAAGAAAAATTCAGGGGGTTGAGTGTCTGAAGGGAAACCCCTCTGAAGAGGTCGTTGGTGCCATGGGGGCTGCCTTCCCTGTCCACAGCCCTTCTTTGGGCCATGGAGCCTACCCAACAGGGCTGCTGCTGGGAAGCCATCTCCATTTAGCTGGCAGCCTCCCCACACAGCAGGGGGTTGTCTGGCCGTTGGCAAAATGCCAACAGTAATGTAAAATGGCCCCTAGTTGGGCCTTTAATTATGTAAATCAGCTACCAGCCTCCTTGGGCATTTTACCATCAGCGGGACTGCGTTGGGGAGCCTATCAGATGCAGTTCCCCGTAATTTTGCCAGATCCCCCACCTCCCCGGGGCCAGTAAAATCCTGGTCTTTAACTCTGTTTCTCCATCCACAGACACTGCCAAACCTGCTGAGTATTTTTATCTTTTATTTTTATTTCAAACTATTTGCAACCTTGATGTCATAGTTAACCCCGAGATGAGCTTCTGTACACATCCGCACCATCACTAAGACCACCTATTTTCAGCTTCGTAGCATTGTCCAACTTTGTCCCTACCTCAACTCACCTGCTGCTGAAACCCTCATTCATGCCTTTGCTACCCCTAGACATGACTATCCTGGCACACTCCTAGTCAGCCTTCCACATTCTACCCTCCATAAACTTGAAGTCATCCAAATCTCTGTTGCTCGTTTCCCAAGTCCCCTTCATCCATCACCCATGTGCTTGCTGATCTACACTGGTTCCCAGTTAAGCAATTCTCATCCTTGTTTTCAAACCCCTCCTTGGCCTCACCCCTTCCTATCTCTAATTTCCTTCAGCCCTTACAACCTTTCAGGATATCTGTGCTCATCTAACTCTGGCCTCTTGCACATCATTGGTTTTAACTGCTCCACCATTGGCTGTCATGCCTTCAGCAGCTGAGGCCCTTTGCTTTGGAATTCCCTCCCCAAGCTCCTCCATCTCGCTTTCCTCTTTTAGACGTTCTGAAAATCAAACACTTTGCAACCTTTCAGTCATCTGCTCAAATATCCTCAAACTGTGTTTGATAACACTCCCGTGAAGCGCCTTGGGATGTTTTGCTATGTTAAAGTTGTTTTATAAATGCAAGTTATTGTAGTAGAAGCATTTCCTGCACTGCCATCTATCCCTGGCACATTGTGCCAACTTCTGGTGGTACTTGGGTCTTTGCCCACATTAATATTAGCTGACCCTGCAATTTCTGTTGGGTAAATGTTTGGGATTTTGGAATTGCTGCCCCACTACGCTTCTGGTGGCAGACTACAGGACTAGTAATTTTTGGGCCTTTTTCTTTAACCAGTTCTTCAAGGCCTCTGCCTTAACCTTTTTCCCTTTTTTCCCTCCTTCTAAATACCCATTGGTTTCCATTATCCTCTAAAGCATTTTGGGACATTTTTCTGTATGGTGAGGAGCATTAGAGAAATGTATATTATGATATAATTCACTCCTTTTAATTTTTCTAACCCAGCTTCAACATAAACATCAAACGTTGAGCAATATTTGGCTTCAATGTCTCTTTGGAACTTGTGCTGAATTCAGCCTTACAAGAGCAACAAAGAAATGTTTTATTGTTCTTAAATAGTTAAATGATGAGACAATTCTTTAGTCAGGAGATATACACGCTTATTTAAAGATTCAATATGGTTTCCTGCACATTACATTACATTAAAGGCACAGTGTGGCTTTCGTGCAGAGAGATCGACCGTTGACAACCTGTTCTCCCTTCGTCAGATACAGGAGAAATGCCGTGAACAACAGATGCTCCTCTACATTGCTTTCATTGATCTCACCAAAGCCTTTGACCTCGTCAGCAGACGTGATCTCTTCAGACTACTAGAAAAGATTGGATGTCCACCAAAGCTACTTAGTATCATCACCTCATTCCATGACAATATGAAAGGCACAATTCAACATGGTGGCTCCTCATCAGAGCCCTTTCCTATCCTGAGTGGCGTGAAACAGGGCTGTGTTCTCGCACCCACACTTTTTGCGATTTTCTTCTCCCTGCTGCTCTCACATGCGTTCAAGTCCTCTGAAGAAGGAATTTTCCTCCACACAAGATCAGGGGGCAGGTTGTTCAACTTTGCCCATCTAAGATCGAAGTCCAAAGTACGGAAAGTCCTCATCAGGGAACTCCTCTTTGCTGACGATGCTGCTTTAACATCTCACACTGAAGAGTGCCTGCAGAGTCTCATCGACAGGTTTGCGGCTGCCTGCAATGAATTTGGCCTAACCATCAGCCTCAAGAAAACGAACATCATGGGGCAGGACGTCAGAAATGCTCCATCCATCAATATTGGCGACCACGCTCTGGAAGTGGTTCAAGAGTTCACCTACCTAGGCTCAACTATCACCAGTAACCTGTCTCTAGATGCAGAAATCAACAAGCGCATGGGAAAGGCTTCCACTGCTATGTCCAGACTGGCCAAGAGAGTGTGGGAAAATGGCGCACTGACACGGAACACAAAAGTCCGAGTGTATCAGGCCTGTGTCCTCAGTACCTTGCTCTATGGCAGCGAGGCCTGGACAACGTATGCCAGCCAAGAGCGACGTCTCAATTCATTCCATCTTCGCTGCCTCCAGGGAATACTTGGCATCAGGTGGCAGGACCGTATCTCCAACACAGAAGTCCTCGAGGCGGCCAACATCCCCAGCTTGTACACACTACTGAGTCAGCGGCGCTTGAGATGGCTTGGCCATGTGAGCCGCATGGAAGATGGCAGGATCCCCAAAGACACATTGTACAGCGAGCTCGCCACTAGTATCAGACCCACCGGCCGTCCACGTCTCCGCTTTAAAGATGTCTGCAAACGCGACATGAAATCCTGTGACATTGATCACAAGTCGTGGGAGTCAGTTGCCAGCGTTCACCAGAGCTGGCGGGCAGCCATAAAGACAGGGCTAAAATGTGGCGAGTCGGAGAGTCTTAGTAGTTGGCAGGAAAAAAGACAGAGGCGCAAGGGGAGAGCCAACTGTGCAACAACCCTGACAAACAAATTTCTCTGCAGCACCTGTGGAAGAGCCTGTCACTCTAGAATTGGCCTTTATAGCCACTTCAGGCACTGCTTCACAAACCACTGACCACCTCCAGGCGCGTATCCATTGTCTCTCGAGATAAGGAGGCCCAAAAGAAAAAGAAAGAAGAAAAAAGAAAAGAACAATATGGTTTCCTGCACATTACATTAAATTAAAAAATGAATTCTAAAATTTAAATTAAGGTTGTCTAAACAAAATAATAAGAGGAAATTAGAGCACTAGATAAGGAATTCAAAACCAGTTTGCAATCTAATAAAGGATGGACTGTGATGTCAAGCAACAAGTAACAAGTTGCAATAGATAGTCAGAATATTCATCTACTACTGTTGACCAAGGCCTCAAAAAACGAAAGGTTCTCTGCAAGCCTAGAGGGATCACGTCAGGAGGAAGACACTGCGTGGCCCCATAGTTTAGCGATGTCTCTCTGCAGATTCTCCTCCAGTCTGTAAGGGAAAGGCGGGAGCTCCTCTTCCTAAGGGATGGCAAGAAAAGACCCTCCCGCCTGACCAAGCCTGGACGGAGATCGCGGAGGTCAGCAGCCGCGGAGTCACCCTCCGAAACTGGGTCCTGTGCCATAAGGTCAATGACCTCCTTCGCTCCGCCCAGGTGAGTCTTCTATACCCATCTCATCTTTGGGGCTTGCATGTGGTCACATGGGAGGAAGTGTGACATGGTCAGGAAGTGGCTGCAAAGGTGGTGGCGAGGGGCTGAGGCAACAGCAGATTATTTAGACACACGGCTGCGTCTCCAAGGCAGCTAGACTTTGGTCCTTGCTTGCCCCCTGCACATCCCTTGAGAGTGGATGGGAGGAGGAGGCCTTTGGGAGCCCCAATCAGGGGCCAAATGGCTGCCACCAGGCACACGCCTGCAGGAAACACTTTTTGTGGTCGCAGACCAGTTGAACGTTGATGGAATGGAAACACTTCCTGTTGAATACGACCACTGGCTGCTCCGTGGGAGCCTTGAGGGCCACATGCATGCTATCGATGACACCTTGTACTTGGGAAAATCCAGCGATGACTCCGAATTAGATGGTTATCTCCACCTGACTGTCAGGGTCAGTCCAGTACTGTACATAGTCGCAGTCTCTCTTGAACATGGCATCGATCACCTCCTTGATGCAGCGGTGAGCTGCTGCCTGGGACACCCCACATATGTCCCCAGTGGAGCCCTGGAAAGAGCCAAAGGCGTAAAGGTCGAGTGCCACTGTGGTCTTCAGGTCCATGGGCATACACTATCCACCAAAGCCCATGAGTTGCAGCTCATCCTGCAGCATGGCGCATAAGTCAGTGACGGACTCCCTGGAGAGCTGCAGTCTTCGCCGACACTGGAACTTGGACATCTGGAGGTAACTGAGGTGAGTCCGGTGCATTCTTTGCTGTGATTAAGCCCTTTTTGGCAGGGATGGTTGCTGTGGTTCCCCTAGTTGATCTTCACCACCTGGCCCTGCTGCCCTCTGTCTCTGTTGTGCAGCCCAGGGATCTACAAAGACTGGGTGTAGGAGCCCCATTCCAGTTGGTCGCTCCCCTGCTGTGTGCTGTCCCTAGAAAGATGATCTTGTCTTTGGAGTCTTCCCCTTGCCACTCCACTCTGATCACAGGCTAATGCCCCTCTGCTTCCACCCTTGCCACGAGGGCTGCACCCCCTTTGCACCCACCCTTGCCTTGAGGGCTGCACCCCCCCCCCCCCTTTGCCCAACCCTTGCCTCGAGGGTTGCACCGCCTTTGCGCATAAGCTTGCCTCGAGGGCTGTGCAATGGGCACCGCACCCTCCGTTGCCCTTCCTGGAGTCGTGCAACACTTCCCATAGCTGCTTTGCAACATTAAGCAGCCTGGGATCTGAAGGCATGCGATCTCCGTATGCTGTTCACTAAATAGGAAACCCCTCCCGCCATTAACTTCGAGTCAGGCTAATGCAGATATATGCCACAAACTTTTCAATAATTACAATTGCAGTCCTGCTGTGTCATAGTGGCAATGCCACCTTGGAACCTTCCCACTGCTGACAAAATCTGGAACTGATGTTATGATGTTGGGTTTCCAGGCGAGAGCCTCCCCTCCCAATTTTCCAGCCCCCTACGCCTCCACTCACACTCCTGCTAGTCAGATAAAATCCAGTCCATGATGTACATTTTACCAGAAAATTGCACGACCTGTAATTTTGCTCCACTCATTAATAAATAGAAGACTATAAGTAAGATCCACCACATTTTCTGGTAGGTGTAGCCTCCTGCTCGCATGCAAGACTCCACCAGTGGTGCACAATTTCAGAAAAGTCTGCCCCCAAATGACCAATTGCATCATAACTGACTCTCCAAACTCACTCCCCCCATTCAGACAGAATGAACTAGAAATAGAACAGCCATTTCTCAAAAAGTTAATATCTTTTAGTTTAATGCAGCATTGGCAGTATTTACAATCTCATTGAAAGCACAAAATACAAACACATTCCATTAAAAGCCTTGCAGGTAGGGGAAGCAAAACCCCTCATTCGAGTAGGGCTTGGAAACCTTTAGAGAGAAGATCACAGCCATATTTCTTGAACAGAAGAAGCTTTAATTGCTTGCCACATAGTAATACAAATATAGTATTTTGTGTGTATGAGAAATGTAAATTAAAAATTATAAATCGTATCTATGTTACATTCACTATGAATTTTCATCATTTTCCCTACTGCTTTCTTGCTGGCATTGATAATGGCTAAATATAAAAACAAATGTTGGACTGAATTCTTTTGGTTCAAGGTTAAGTCCAGCCGCCAGGGCCAAAAATGGGAGGTGACCCCACTCCAGCGTGTGGCAGGACCCCGGGGTAGCAGTGTACCGGCAGTGGCCAATTAACAGTCTGCCACTGGGGCCACCGTCTAATTGAGGATGGCGCCCGTCCCCTGCAGCTGCCGGCTCAGAGGGCTGGGAGCTCAGCAGCGCCACCTCTGGCAGTGACCAGTGCTGAGGTTGCAACACCAGAGAGAGGGTGCCTTCATAGCAAGGCGCCCTCAAATATCAAGTACGTTTTGTGGAGAAAGCTGGAGCCAGCCAGGCAGGCCCAGGCAATCATGAGAAAGTGGGGGAGATGGGGATCGTGATGCATCAGTGGTGCTTTTGCCGTGGGTTTGGCTATTGCTGGCAGGGGGCCCCTCCGTGGGTCATGGAGCACACATCAAGGAGGCCCCCCTCATCCGGCCCTGGGAACCTACTGGGTGGGCTTCCAGGCAGTCTCGCCACATGCTGCTAGCCCCACTTGACACAGGCACAATGGCCGTGGAGGTGGGAAGTAGCCCTTAATTGAGCTCTTCGGTGGCTCAATTGGCTGCCCGGTGGGCAGCTGAGCCACTGAGGTACTGCCACTGGCAATATGCCATGGCAATGGAAAGATGTCGGGCTCTCCTTCTGACACCTTCCCCAGCCATATTGCCACCCATCCTGCCTCCCAGCCTGACTCCAATAGGCTGGGAAAATTCAATCCATTGTGTTTTCCTCATAACATATTTCCTTTTCTCCAATATGCCCACCATAGATAAACATTGAGCGTTTAAAAATATCTCCCTCCTTGAAAAATTGTAACCTATTTCCTCAACAGATCTTAAGATTTTAACAATGAGAAATTCCATTGTCAGCAGATGGGTTCTTCAGATGACTGGGCATGTTTCAAATGAACGGCAAAGATCTGAGACAGTGAGTGAAGTATAAATAACAACCATTTTTATTAATAGTGTTTTGTTACAAAGGGTTGAGTGTTTATTTTTCAAGAACTTATCTAATCATTACATTGTTTATTAGGAAAATCGAAGTATTTGAGGCTAAAAATTTGTACCAATGATGGTAAGGTCTAACACACATGGACATTATTTTCTAACTTTAATTACATACTGGGCTGCAATTGAGTAAAAGTATATTGGACAGAACAAATAGAAAATCATGGCCCAGAATTACCTTGGAGCCACTCCAAATCTGTTGCTGTAACTTTGCCAGAATTGTGGCAGAAACCCCCTTGACATGTGTAAATGGGTTTTCCGTAGTACTTCTGGTGAAGTTACGGTGGCAGAGTAAAAACAAGTCCAAGGAAATTCCCAGTTTATTATTCCAGTTTACTGTGAGAAGATAAATATTTTTCAGGCACCACAGGATTCACTGATAAACCACCAACTCTATTGATATAAAATATGTGTTGTAAAATAAATCCACATTTCAATAACAAGATGACACTAAGCACATTTATGTTTTGTGAAACAAATGAAACAATTGTTGCAGTATAAAAATCTCAAAGAATACTAGTGAATTACATTTGTTCCTATTGATCCATGCTGAAATTAAATTAGGCACATTATTAGGCATCTGTCACGTTTGCGCAATGTATCTCTAGTCTTTCTTAGAGAATCTGTATGAAAAAAAAAGGAGAGACATTAAAGGATCTACCTTTCAGGAAGACAAATACTGTCATTTGATAAAATGTCAATGGCATGTTTTAAGCACTGTGCATAACTAGATCCTAAATGTTGTTAAATATAAACAAACTCACATTTCTTAAGTACAGTAACAGAAATTCATTTGCATGAAAGTACTTGCAGGAGAATAAACTGGGTTTCCTCAATGGCTCAGTAGCCAAGAATACAATATAATGTGGCATCATATTTTATAGACCAGTAAAGTTAGACTCCTGGTCTATGCTGAGCTGGCTGATGTCAGCAAATGCAAACCAGGGGGAAGCTTTAGATTGTTCGTAGAGTCCCTGGTCTTGAAAGTGGAAAAGAAATCAGCCAAATGTTGATGGTTATATAATGGCATAGAAGAAATACTTAAATACACACATGTGCACCAGATCGACCAAGAGGAAAAATTCCAACTTTTTAAAATCCAAAAATCGGCCTCCTATCGGGTTGCCCCGCCAAAAAAGAGTTGTTCATGCAATATATATGGTTATTTAGATCTATGCCAATTGACCTTTGAAATGGAGACCAGAACCAGCTGTTCACCACAAGGGGGTGTACTATCACTGCACCATTGCACTAAGTGCAAAACCTTTTTTAAAAATTTAGCGAGTTCCAAGCTACAGCTATAAAGAAAAATCAGCAGTAACTAAGGTAATAACTCAATCTAGGGGTGATGCTTGCATTCATAAATCAAATAACTACCTTGTAACTCATCGCTAGCCTTTCAACTCAAAAAAAGATGCAGACTTTCAATTTATGCTTTTTTTTTAAGAAAGAAAAACATTGTTGTCTCATGAACTAAAAGGAGACTAGTGAATCCTGGCCACAATCCCAACTGTGAGTATGTAAGATATAATACCTTTTCATTTGCACACTTTTCTGAATTATTTTCCCACAGCCTCCTCAGTCTCTGGGACAACTGAATAAAGAGCTTCAAAGTTCAAACAATGTTTGATCAGTCCATTTACTTTGAAATGAATAAACTTATTTTACACTTATTTAGCCTCCCAGCTGGCATTGAGAGCTGGTCTGTTAGAAATACTCCGATGTTCACAGCTTTCCTAGCCATTCATAACAAAGTCCCTTTTTGCCAAAGAGGTACCATATCACATTATAGAGTAATTATTCTGCACTATTTTGTAGTAGTGTTCTATTCAAAACAGGTTAGCAAATTTACTGCTCAAACTGGCTTAAGCACAAGAAAGTGAGTGTCAGGGACTTTCACTCCTGAACTTGCTAGAGTACATGCAATTACAGTGGGTTCAACTGTATTGCCCATATGGAGAGGACAGCTATGCCATTATGGGGCAGCTTTGTTGCCAGCTACAGGAGGAGGAAACGTGCCACTGTCAAGCAGTTAGCACCATGGGCTCAGAAAATTTGTAACTTGCTGCCCATGCAGTCCCCTTTAGCCAAGCTGTATACAAGGTTCACTCTTGTGCCCAAATCTCTAGGCAGGAGGGAGGGCTGGGGCCAAGGAAATGTATGAGCTCCGTCCCCTCACTCTCACCTCCTCTGACATCTGGAACCATGTCTGGGATGGAAGTTCCTTGCATACCAGGACCTTGCACCTGGTGAGACAGAAATCTTCTGGGTTTCCACTCCCAACCAAATGTTGTTATTTGGCTGGCCTCGTGTCCCATTTCCACTGGGGATCTGCCATTGGGAACCATAGATTTTCAGCTCTAAAGTTGTATTGTTATACAGACAGCTAATTTAAGGCTCTGTTTTTATTTTCCCTCCTTCCCCTCTTCTTGTTCACCAATGCCTTCTAACCAGGTCATGCTCCATGCCTGCTGCTCATCCTCTGGTACCTCATTTAAACAGCCTCCATTCACAAAAGAGCAACACGAAAGAAGATATTCAAAAACGTAAAAAGCAGGTGCCATTGGATAACAATAAAAGGGCAGGAAATCCTGGCAACAGAGTGAAATGACAGCGCGACATATTTACATATGCAGTTTTCATTATAAATCTGGGGACTGTAATTTATAACTGAATTTTTTTTTAATTTTAACTCTATACCTTTAAAATAGGAATTGCACCATGGTCTAATTATCTCTTGCCCTCTAACTCCACTTCACCTGATTACATTGCAGATCATAACACACTGACTGAAGCATTTTTTTCTCAGCTGCCCTTGGCCTTTTTGTCAATTACTTTAAACCTGTGTCCTTTGGTTGCTGCCTCCTGCCAGTGGGAACAGTTTTTCCCCATATACTCTATTAAAAACTCCTCAGAATTTTATTATCTATTAAATCTCCCCTGAACCTTCTCCACTCTTAAGAAGAGGAATCAAAGCTTTAGTTTCACCAGTTAATTACACTTCCTCATCTCCAATGTTGTTTTAGTAAATCTCCTCTGCACCCTCTCCATGGCCGTGATGTACTTTGTAAAGTGTGCTGCTCAGAATTGGGCACAATACTCTAGCTGAGCTCTAACCAGTAATTTATAAAACTTTTAGCATAACTTCCTTGATATTGTACGCTATGCCTTCACTTATATAGACAAGGAACAGATATGCTTTAACAGTTTTATCAATTTGTCCCCAGGTCTCTCTGTTCCTGTACTTACTTTACCATTGGTTTCTACTGCCTCTCATTATTTTCCCTTCCAAAATGTCATGTGTCAGCTCATTTCACCAATCCCCAGAAGTCTGTTACTATTCCTCCTCACAGTTTACTATATTTCTAACCTCTGTGCCATTTGCAAACAATTTTATGCCTGATATACCCAAGTCATTAATACACATCAAAAAAATGATCCTAACACAGTTCCCTGAGAGATACCCTGTATACTTCCCTCCAGTCTAAAAAACCATTCACTACTACTCTGTGCTTTCTGTCTCAGTAAATTTCATATCCGTGGTGACACTTCTTAGTTAATCCTGTGGGCTTCAATTTTGCTAACAAGTTTATTATGTGGCACTTTGTCAAATACCTTTTGAAAGTGCACATGCACAACATCAACTGCTCTACTCACATATTCATTATTTGACTGAAGAACTCAACCGACTTAATCAAACACAATTGGCCTTTAACAAATCAATGTTGGCTACCATATTTTTCAAAGTGACAATTAATTTTGTGCTGGATTATTGTCTCCAAAGGCTTCCCCATCACTGGTCTAAGGATGACAGGCCTATAGGTGCCAGATTTATATATCTCCCTTTTTTTTTTTGAACAGGGGTGTAACATTTGTAATCCTCTAGTCCTCTAATGCCACTCCATATTTAAGGAAGATTGTAGCCAGAATATACATTATTTTCACCTTACTTCCCTCAGCAACCTAGATTAGAGACTTTTCTACTTTGAGCACTGCCAACCATTTTAGTACCTCCTCTTTATCTTTATCCTACCCAATTTCACTACTACTTCCTCCTTTACTATATCAGCAGCATCCTCTTCTTGACAGATGCAAAGTACTCGTTACCCACATCATTACCTCTGGTAACCCCCAAGGATCTATCCTTGTCCCCCTCCAATTTCCCATCTACATGCTGCCCCTCATCATCTAAAAGCACAGTATTAGCTTTCACGTGTACAACAACCACACCCAGCTCTACCTCACCACCACCTTTCTCAATTCCTCCACTGTTGCTAAATTATCAGACTGTTTATCCAACATTCAATATTGGATGAGCAGAAATCTCCTCCAGTTAAATATTGGGAAGACTGAAGCCATAATTTTTGGTCCCTGTTCCAAACTCCATTCCTAAGCAACCAACTCCATTCCTCTCCCTGGCAACAGTCCGAGATTAAGCCAGTCTGTTTGCAACTTTGGTGTCACATTTGATCCCGAAATGAGCTTCCAACCTCATTTTCGTGCCATCACTAAGACCGCCTATTTCTGCCACCGTAACGTCGCCTGACTTCAGCCCCTGTCTCAGTTCATCATCTGCTGAAACCCTCATTCATACCTTTGTTAACTACAGACTTGACTATTCCAACGCGCTCTTGGCTGATCTCCCACATTGTACCCTCCCAAAACAAGGTTCTGCTGCTTGTATCTTAACTCACACTAAGTCCTGTTCACCTAGCACCTCTGAACTTGCTGACCTACACTGGCTCCCAGTAAAATAACATCTTGATTTTAAAATGCTTATCCTGGTTTTCAAATCCCTCCATGGCTTTGCCCCTCCTTCTGTAATCTCTTCCAGCCCCACAACGCTCAGATATCTGTGCTGCTCCAATTTTGGCCTCTTCAGCATTCCAGATTTTAATTGCTCAAGCATTCGTGGCCACGTCTTCAGTTGCCTAGGCCCGATGCGCTAGAATACCCCCTCTATAGCTCTCAATCCCATTTTCCTCCTTTAAGACACTCCTTAAAATCTACCTCTCCGACCAAGCTTTTGATCATCTGACCTAATATCAACTTATGTGGCTCAGTGTCATATTTTTATAACACTACTGTGAAATGACTTGTGACATTTTATGTTAGATGCACTACATAAATATAAGTTGTTGCTGTTAAGTATCTGAGACATGTTCTCCCATCACAAGAATATCTAACTTTAGATCCTTAAGTGGCCCCATTAATTTCTTTAAATCTTTCTAAACTTAGAAACTACCAGGAACAACTTTAAAATCTATCTGTAATGTTAGTAATTATGTTATTAAATTGAATTAGTTATATCTTTAGTAATCTGAAAAATCTCTCTCCTGCTTCATCATGGGCAGGATTTATTCACCATCTGAACATTTTTTTAAATTCATTCATTTGATGTGGCTGTCGCAGGCCAGGCCAGCATTTATTGCCCATCCCTAATTGCCCTTGAGAAGGTGCTGGGGAGCTGCCTTCTTGAACCGCTGCAGTCCATGTGAGGTAGGTACATCCACAGTGCTGTTAGGAAGGGAGTTCCAGGATTTTGACCCAGCGACAGTGAAGGAACAGCGGTAGACTTCCAAGTTAGGATGGTGTATGACTTGGAGGGGAACTTGCAGGTGGTGGTGTTCCCATGCATTTGCTGCCCTTGTCCTTCTAGTTGGTAGAGGTCGCGGGTTTGGAAGGTGCTAAGGAGCCTTGGTACATTGCTGCAATGCATCTTGTAGATGGTACATAATGCTGCCACTGTGCGTCGGTGATGGAGGGAGTGAATGTTTGTAGATGGGGTGCCAGTCAAGCGGGCTGCTTTGCCTGGATGGTGTCAAGCTTTTGAGTGTTGTTGGAGCTGCACCCATCCAGGCAAGTGGAGAGTATTCCATCACACTCCTGACTTGTGCCTTGTAGATGGTGAACAGTCTTTGGGGAGTCAGGAGGTGAGTTACTCGCTGCAGGATTCCAGGCCTCTGACCTGCTCTTGTAGCCACGGTATTTATATGGCTACTCCAGTTCAGTTTCTGGTCAATGGTAGCTCCTAGGATGTTGATAATGGGGGATTCAGCAATGGTAATGCCATTGAATGTCAAGGGTAGATGGCTAAATTCTCTCTTGTTGGAGATGGTCAATGCCTGGCACTTGTGTGGCACGAATGTTACTTGCCACCTATCAACACAAGCCTGGATATTGTCCAGGTCTTGCTACATTTCTACACGGACGGCTTCAGTATCTGAGGAGTCACAAATGGTGCTGAACATTGTGCAATCATCAGCGAACATCCCCACTTCTGACCTTATGACTGAAGGAAGGTCATTGATGAAGCAGCTGAAGATGGTTGGGCCTAGGACACTACCCTGAGGAACTCCTGCAGTGATGTCCTGGAGCTCAGATGATTGACCTGCAACAACCACAACCATCTGCCTTTAGGATAAGTATGACTCCAGCCAACGGAGGGTTTTCCCCCTGATTCCCATTGACCTCAGTTTTGCTAGGGCTCGGTGATGCCATACTCGGTTAAATGCTGCCTTGATGTCAAGGGCAGTCACTCTCACCTCACCTCTTGAGTTCAGCTCTTTTGCCCATATTTGAACCAAGGCTGTAATGAGGTCAGGAGCTGAGTGGTCCTGGCGGAATCCAAACTGAGCGTCACTGAGCAGGTTATTACTCAGCAAGTGCCACTTGATGATGGTGCTATTGAAGACCCCTTCCATCACTTTACTGATGATTGAGAGTAGGCTGATGGGGCGGTAATTGGCCGGGTTGGACTTGTCCTGCTTTTTGTGTACAGGACATAACTGGGCAATTTTCCACATTGCAGGGTAGATGTCAGTGTTGTAGCTGTACTGGAACAGCTTGGCTAGGGGCGTGGCAAGTTCTGGAGCACAGGTCTTCAGTACTATTGTCTGAATATTGTCAGGGCCCATAGCCTTTGCAGTATCCAGTGCCTTCAGTCATTTCTTGATATCACGTGGAGTGAATCGAATTGGCTGAAGTCTGGCATCTGTGGTGCTGGGGACTTCAGGAGGAGACCGAGATGGATCATCAATTCAGCACTTCTGGCTGAAGATTGATGCAAATGCTTCAGCCTTATCTTTCGCACTGATGTGCTGGGCTCCCCCATCATTGAGGATGGCGATATTTGGGGAGCCACCTCCTCCAGTTAGTTGTTTCATTGTCCACCACAATTCACGGCTGGATGTGGCAGGACTTCAGAGCTTAGATCTGATCCGTTGGTTATGGGATCGCTTAGCTCTGTCTATTGCATGCTGCTTACGCAGTTTGGCACGCAGATAGTCTTGTGTTGTAGCTTCACCAGGTTGACACCTCATTTTGAGGATGCCTGGTGCTGCTCCTGGCATACCCTCCTGCACTCTTCATTGAACTAGGGTTGGTCTCCTGGCTTGATGGTAATGGTAGAGTGGGGGATATGCTGGGCCATGAGGTTACAAATTGTGCTTGAGTACAATTCTGCTGCTGCTAATGGCCCACAGCACCAGTTTTGCATTGCTAGATCTGTTCAAAATCTATCCCATTTAGCACGGTGGTAGTGCCACACAGCACGAAGGAGGGTATCCTCAATGTGAAGGCGGGACTTCATCTCCACAACGACTGTGCGGCGGTCACTCCTACCAATACTGTCATGGACAGATGCATCTGTAGCAGGCAGATTGGCGAGGATGAGGTCAAGTATGTTTTTCCTCTTGTTGGTTCCCTCACCACCTGCCGCATACCCAGTCTAGCAGATATGTCCTTTAGGACTCGGCCAGCTCAGTCAGTAGTGGCGCTACAGAGCCACTCTTGGTGATGGACATTGAAGTCCTCCACCCAGAGTACATTCTGTGCCCTTGATACCCTTAGTGCTTCCTCCAAGTGCTGTTCAACATGGAGGAGTACTGACTCATCAGCTGAGGGAGGGCGGTAGGTGGTAATCAGCAGGAGGTTTCCTTGTCCATGTTTGATCTGATACCATGAGACTTCATGGGGTCCAGAGTCGATGTTGAGGACTCCCAGGGCAACTCCCTCCCTTCTGTATACCACTGTGCCGCCACCTCTGCTGGGTTTGTCCTGCCGGTGGGACAGGACATACCGGTATGGTGATGACAGTGTCTGGGACATTGTCTGTCAGGTATGATTCCGTGAGTATGACTATGTCAGGCTGTTGTTTGACTAGTCTGTGGGACAGCTCTCCCAACTTTGGCACAAGCCCCCAGATGTTAATAAGGAGGACTTTGCAGGGTCGACAGCGCTGGGTTTGCCGATGTCGTTTCCGGTGCCGTTTCCGGTGCCTAGGTTGATGCCAAGTTGTCCGTCCGGTTTCATTCCTTTTTATTGACTTTGTAACGGTTAGATACAACTGAGTGGTTTGTTAGGCCATTTCAGAGGGCATGTAAGAGTCAACCACATTGCTGTGGGTCTAGAGTCACATGTAGGTAAGGACAGCAGATTTCCTTCCCTAAAGGACATTAGTGAACCAGATGGGTTTTTACAAAAATCGACAATGGTTTCATGGCCATCATTAGACCAGCTTTTTAATTCCAGATTGATTAATTGAATTCAAATTCCACCTTCTGCTGTGGTGGGATTTGAACCCATGCCCCCAGAGCAATACCCTGGGTCTCTGGGTTACTAGTCCAGTGACAATACACTACGCCACCGCCTACCCGCATTGCACTTCTTCTACATTGCAGCCTTAAATCTTACCGTAATGCTTTTGACGAAGCTCCCTAATCGTGTAACTATAGCATCCGCCAAGCTCCACCATGCTGCACACCTCCAGAATTTTGCTCAAAGTACATGAAATCCTGAGGAAAAAAAAAATTGACAACTGTGTTTGCAGTTCAAGTATCAATCTATTACTGGTAAACATCAAAAATGTTTCCAATGTATTGTGTTACGACCGAGACGGGAGGAGTGCACCGTTTTCCTCTAGTTCCACTTCTCCACGTGTCACAACATATATTTAAATGTTTACCCAGTTATTGATACAGCCAATTATATACTCTATTTTTATTTCAGAATAAAATCCACCAACCAGGTTTCTTTAATAAACAACAAAATTAATTTATTACAAAACCAGACTTATTCAGTAAAGATGCAAAGCACGAACACACAGATTGAATTGGAAGTTCCCTTTTAGATTACACAAACACACACACACAAACAAAAAATAAATAAAAGTTCTCTCTGCAGAGATCTCTTTACAAAATAGTCAAAAACAAATACTTTGGCCAAATACTTGTTAAATCTTGAAGGAAAAAGATATGGAATATCATCAGTTGTCCCTTTTCTGGTGTCCCAAATACTTATAGACAGCTGTCACTGGGATCATTTTGGAGCAGTTCTCTTCAGGAGACTTGGAGGATTCTTCTGGCAGGCTTTCCTGGTGAAATGCAGCATCAGGGGTTTCAGCTATCACACATCAGGTTTTCCCAGAGTGCTAGAAAAAGGATGAGCTGGTTGCTTCTCTCTAAGCAGGCTTACCCCCCAACTGACTCAAAACAATCCAAAATGAAACCAACTCTTGACCACCATAAATCCTGACATGTCACTTCTTTGAAAACAACTCCCCTAGTCACCAAGGCTCCTGTTGTTTATTTAACTTAAGACATGTGACATCCAGTATGAGTTGTTTTTAAACAGAAAGCTCAAGTCCTTCCAAAGAACAAAGAAAATTACAGCACAGGAACAGGCCCTTCGGCCCTCCAAGCCTGCGCCGATCCAGATCCTCTATCTAAACATGTCACCTATTTTCTAAGGGTCTGTATCTCTTTGCTTCCTGCCCATTCATGTATCTGTCTAGATACATCTTAAAAGACGCTATCGTGCCCGCATCTACCACCTCCGCTGGCAACGCGTTCCAGGCACCCACCACCCTCTGCGTAAAGAACTTTCCACGCATATCCCCCCTAAACTTTTCCCCTCTCACTTTGAACTCGTGACCCCTAGTAATTGAATCCCCCACTCTGGGAAAAAGCTTCTTGCTATCCACCCTGTCTATACCTCTCATGATTCTGTACACCTCTATCAGGTCCCCCCTCAACCTCCGTCTTCCTAATGAAAATAATCCTAATCTACTCAACCTCTCTTCATAGCTAGCGCCCTCCATACCAGGCAACATCCTGGTGAACCTCCTCTGCACCTTCTCCAAAGCATCTGCATCCTTTTGGTAATGTGGCGACCAGAACTGCACGCAGTATTCCAAATGTGGCCGAACCAAAGTCTTATACAACTGTAACATGACCTGCCAACTCTTGTACTCAATACCCCGTCCGATGAAGGAAAGCATGCCGTATGCCTTCTTGACCACTCTATTGACCTGCGTTGCCACCTTCAGGGAACAATGGACCTGAACACCCAAATCTCTCTGTACATCAAATTTCCCCAGGACTTTTCCATTTACTGTATAGTTCACTCTTGAATTGGATCTTCCAAAATGCATCACCTCGCATTTGCTCTGATTGAACTCCATCTGCCATTTCTCTGCCCAACTCTCCAATCTATCTATATTCTGCTGTATTCTCTGACAGTCCCCTTCACTATTTGCTACTCCACCAATCTTAGTGTCGTCTGCAAACTTGCTAATCAGACCACCTATACTTTCCTCCAAATCATTTATGTATATCACAAACAACAGTGGTCCCAGCACGGATCCCTGTGGAACACCACTGGTCACACGTCTCCATTTTGAGAAACTCCCTTCCACTGCTACTCTCTGTCTCCTGTTGCCCAGCCAGTTCTTTATCCATCTAGCTAGTACACCCTGGACCCCATGCGCCTTCACTTTCTCCATCAGCCTACCATGGGGAACCTTACCAAACGCCTTACTGAAGTCCATGTATATGACATCTACAGCCCTTCCCTCATCAATCAACTTTGTCACTTCCTCAAAGAATTCTATTAAGTTGGTAAGACATGACCTTCCCTGCACAAAACCATGTTGCCTATCACTGATAAGCCCATTTTCTTCCAAATGGGAATAGATCCTATCCCTCAGTATCTTCTCCAGCAGCTTCCCTACCACTGACGTCAGGCTCACCAGTCTATAATTACCTGGATTTTCCCTGCTACCGTTCTTAAACAAGGGGACAACATTAGCAATTCTCCAGTCCTCCGGGACCTCACCCGTGTTTAATGATGCTGCAAAGATATCTGTTAAGGCCCCAGCTATTTCCTCTCTCGCTTCCCTCAGTAAACTGGGATAGATCCCATCCGGACCTGGGGACTTGTCCATCTTAATGCCTTTTAGAATACCCAACACTTCCTCCCTCCTTATGCCAACTTGACCTGGAGTAATCAAACATCTGTCCCTAACCTCAACATCCGTCATGTCCCTCTCCTCGGTGAATACCGATGCAAAGTACTCGTTTAAAATCTCACCCATTTTCTCTGACTCCACGCATAGCTTTCCTCCTTTGTCCTTGAGTGGGCCAATCCTTTCTCTAGTTACCCTCTTGCTCCTTATATATGAATAAAAGACTTTGGGATTTTCCTTAACCCTGTTTGCTAAAGATATTTCATGACCCCTTTTAGCCCTCTTAATTCCTCGTTTCAGATTGGTCCTACATTCCCGATATTCTTTCAAAGCTTCGTCTTTCTTCAGCCTTCTAGACCTTATGTATGCTTCCTTTTTCCTCTTAGCTAGTCTCACAATTTCACCTGTCATCTATGGTTCCCTAATCTTGCCATTTCTATCCCTCATTTTCACAGGAACATGTCTCTCCTGCACGCTAATCAACCTCTCTTTAAAAGCCTCCCACATATCAAATGTGGATTTACCTTCAAACAGCTGCTCCCAATGTACATTCCCCAGCTCCTGCCGAATTTTGGTATCGTTGGCCTTCCCCCAATTTAGCACTCTTCCTTTAGGACCACTCTCGTCTTTGTCCATGAGTATTCTAAAACTTACGGAATTGTGATCACTATTCCCAAAGTAGTCCCCTACTGAAACTTCAAACACCTGGCCGGGCTCATTCCCCAACACCAGGTCCAGTATGGCCCCTACCCGAGTTGGACTATTTACATACTATTCTAGAAAACCCTCCTGGATGCTCCTGACAAATTCTGCTCCATCTAGACCTCTAATACTAAGTGAATCCCAGTCAATGTTGGGAAAATTAAAATCTCCTATCACCACCACCCTGTTGCTCCTACATCTTTCCATAATCTGTTTACATATTTGTACCTCTATCTCACGCTCGCTGTTGGGAGGCCTGTAGTACAGCCCCAACATTGTTACTGCACCCTTCCTATTTCTGAGTTCTGCCCATATTGCCTCACTGCTCGAGTCCTCCATAGTGCCCTCCTTCAGCACAGCTGTGATATCCTCTTTGACCAGTAATGCAACTCCTCCACCCCTTTTACCTCCCTCTCTATCCTGCCTGAAGCATCGATATCCTGGGATATTTAGTTGCCAATCATGCCCTTCCCTCAACCAAGTCTCAGTAATAGCAATATCATACTCCCAGGTACTAATCCAAGCCCTAAGTTCATCTGCCTTACCTACTACACTTCTTGCATTAAAACAAATGCACCTCAGACCACCAGTCCCTTTGCGTACATCATCTGCTCCCTGCCTACTCTTTCCCTTAGTCACGCTGACTTCATTATCTAGTTCCTTACAGGCTTTAGTTACTACCTCCTTACTGTCCACTGACCTCCTCATTTGGTTCCCATCCCCCTGCCGCATTAGTTTAAACCCTCCCCAACAGCGTTAGCAACCAGTGACCTTTTAAAAAAAAAACAAAGTCCAGCATGAATGGAATCTCTTCAGTCCTCCAAATGAATACATTTCAACAATTTTAAAACACGAATCCTCAAAAATTTAAAAATGGAAGTACTTTCATAACACCTGCATCTTTGGAGGAATGAAATGCCATTTTTAAATGTGTTTCATTCCAAAGTGTTGAAAAAACAGATGATTAAAAAAATTAAAACACATTTACACACTCATTCTCATTCATTCCTCACCTGTAACTAATACAGTTATGCCCTGTATCATCTTTGTACTCATAACAAAGCAAAGTTAAATTCTAGACAAAGCATCAGCAATTTACATTGTTTTTCCCCACAATGTGGATAATCTTTAAGTGATAGGGCTGTACTAGTAAACTCCATCGAAATAGTCTGACATTCTGGCTTTTGAATTTTTCCCACAACAGCTAGGGAGTTATGATCAGTATATATCAGTATATCTCTATAGTCATGGCCGACATACACTTCAAAATGTTTAACATTTAACATAAGCCCAGGGTTTCTTTTTCCACTATTCAGTATCTCTTTTGGTGTCGATTAAGATTTTTGGAAAAGTATCCCACTGGCCTTTCCATGCCCGATTCATCTTCTTGTAACAGAACTGCACCAATCCCCAGGTCATGAGCATCAACTGCTACCTTGACGGGCTTAGTGAAATTTGGGGCAGCCAACACTGGTTTATTGATCAAAATGGCTTTCAAACTCTCAAAGGATGTTTGGCACTCTCCTGACCACACTATCTCAGTTTTCTTTTTTGTAGCAAATCTGTCAGCAGGGCAGCTATAGTGCTAAAATTTGGTACAAACTTGCGGTAGAAACCACACATCCCCAAAAACCTCATGAATTCTCATTTAGTCTTAGGGGCAGGGAACTCCATCAATGCTTGTACTTTTGCTATTCTTGGCAACACTTGTCTTTGCACTACTATATGCCCTAGGTAGGTTGCCCGCACTTTTACAAAATCACTTTTTGGCAAGGTTTATCACCAAATCAGCTGACTGTAATTTTATAAATAGAGCTTCTAGTTGTTCCAAGTCATCCTTCCAAGTGCCACTGTATACCAGCACATCATCAAGGCAAACCACACAGTTAGGAACACTGGCTACTACTTGGTTCATTAATCTCTGAAAAGTTGCTGCGCACTTTTAGCTCGAATGGCATCACTCAGCATGCTGTGTGACAAAAGCCGATATTTCTCTAGCTTGGGGTGTTAAAGGAACCTGCCAGTATCCCTTTAACAAATCTATTTTGTTAAGAAATGTGGTACTGCAAACTCTCTCAACAGTCTTCCAAGCGAGGAACTGGGTAAGAGTCTGCCTTTGTTTTTGCATTAACCTTTCTGTAGTCTATACAAAATCTAGTTGAACCATCAGGCTTATGCATTAACATGACTGGGGAACTCCAGCTAATTTGACTGGGTTCAATTAGATGGTTTCCCAACATGTATTGGATTTCTGCTTTCACTTGGGCCTGTTTCTCTGGACTTAAGTGATAAGGATGCTGTTTTATAGGAGAGGATTCTCCTACATCCACATCATATATGGCTAAGATTGTACATCCTGGTTTATCTCTACAGACTCCTTTATATGCTGTGCGTAGCCTGGTTAGGTCTTCTCGTTGTTCTGCATCTAAATATGATAGCATAGTAACTCACCTCCAGAACAATTCAGTATTAGCTAACTGGTTCAATTTGGAAATTGTCTAGGCCTCCTTCTGCCTCATCTTCACTACCCCTTTTATCCTTCATTGTCCCTGCTACCTGACATACCTGTGCTTCCTTATCCTCCTCCTGGTGGTGATATTGTTGCAACATATTGATGTGACACAGCTGATCCTTTTTCCAGTGATTTGGAGTGTCAAATAATTTACTTTACCAATCCTTTTGCCTACTCTACATGGTCCACTGAACCATGCTTTCAGTGGTTCACCTTGTAAAGGCAGTAATACTAACACCTCATCCCCTGATTGAAATGTGCGGGTCTTGGCATGCTTGTCAGCCCATTTCTTCATAGTTGTTTGGAAAACTTTCAGGTGCTCCTGAGCCACTTTGCAGGCTCTCGTGAGCCACTCCCAGAACATGGATACCATAATCTGAAGAATCGTCCCTCTGTTATAAAAATTTTTCTTTGATTAGTTATAGAGGACCTCTTACCTTTTCTCCATAAATTAATTCAAAAGGACTAAAACCGGTAGACTCATTAGGTAAATCCCTAGTGGCAAACCAAGGATTTCTAGCCCTTTATCCCTATCATGAGGATATTGAAGACAATATGCCCTGATCATCGTTTTGAGGATCTGATGGTACCATTCTAAAGCCCCTTGTGTCTTGTGGGTGGTCTGCTGAAGACTTTAACTACATTATACCCAGATTGCTCATAACTTCCTGAAAAAATTTAGACATAAAATTGGAACCTTGATCTGACTGAATCTCAATCGGTAATCCATATCTAGTGAAGAACTGAGTTAACGTTTTACCAGTACCTTTGCAGAAATTGTTCTCAAGGGAAAGGCCTCTGGGAACCAAGTAGCCATCTCCATAATAGAGAGTACATATTGATGTCCCGCTTTTGTTTTTGGTAAAAGTCCCACACAGTCTACCAACACCCTACTAAATGGTTCCCCCAAAACTGGTATGGGAATTAGAGGTGCCAGTTTTATGGCAGGTTGTGGTTTTCCCACAATAATATGGCATGAGGTGGAGTAGCGTTGTTAATAGAAGAGGTAATCAATACAATAGTGAGGAAGGATATTCGTTCAGAGAATCCTGATGTGGAATCTGTATGGGTGGAGCGAAGAAACACCAAGGGGCAGAAAATGTTGGTGGGTGTTGTATATAGACCTCCAAACAGCAGTGGTGATGTAGAGGATGGCATTAAACAGGAAATCAGAGACACATGCAATAAGGGTACAACTGTAATATAGATTGGGCAAACCAAATTAGCAATAATACTCTAGAGGAGGAATTCCTGGAGTGTGTACGTGATGGCTTTTTGGACCAATACGGTGAGGGATCAACGAGAGAACCGGCCATCCTAGACTGGGTATTGTGTAATGAGAAAGGATTAGTTAACAATCTTGTTGTGTGGGGTCCCTTGGGGAAGAGTGACCATAACATGATAGAATGCTTAATTAAGATGGAGAGTGAGAGAGTTGATGCCGAGACTAGGGTCCTGAATCTAAATAAATGAAACTATGAAAGTATGAGGTGCGGGTTGGCTATGATAGATTATGGAACGTTACTTAAAAGGTTGACAGTGGATAGGCAATGGCTAGCATTTAAAGAGCGCATGGATGAATTACAACAATTGTTCATTCCTGTCTGGCACAAAAATAAAATAGGAAGGGTGGCTCAACTGTGGCTTACAAAAGAAATTAGGGGTAGTATTAGATCCAAGGACAATATAAAATGGCCAGAACAAGCAGCAAACCTGAGGATTGGGAGCAGTTTAGAATTCAGCAAAGGAGGACAAAGGGATTGATTAAGAAGGGAAAAATAGAGTATGAGAGTAAGCTTGCAGAGAACATAAAAACTGACTGTAAAAGATTCTATAGATATGTGAAGAGAAAAAGATTACTGAAGACAAATGTGGGTCCCTTACAGTCAGAAATGGGGAATTTATAATGGGGAAGAAAGAAATGGCAGACCAATTAAATACATACTTTGGTTCTGTCTTCACAAAGGGGAACACAAATTACCTCCCAGAAATGTTGAGGAACATAGCGTCTAGTGAGAAGGAGGAACTATATGAAATCAGTATTAGTAGAGAAATGGTGTTAGGGAAATTGACGGGATTGAAGGCCAATAAATCCCCAGGGCCTGATAATCTACATCCCAGAGTACTTAAGGAAGTGGCCCTAGAAATTCTATAGACTCTGGCACAGTTCCAACGGATTGGAGGGTAGCTAATGTAACCCCACTATTTAAAAAATGAGATACAGAGAAAACAGGGAATTATAGACCGGTTAGCCTGACATCAGTAGTGGGAAAATGCTAGAGTCCATTATAAACGATGTAATAGCAGAGCACTAGGAAAACAGTGACAGGATTGGACAAAGTCAACATGGATTTACGAAAGGAAAATCATGCTCGACAAATCTACTGGAATTTTTTGAGGATGTAACTAGTAGAACAACTAAGGGAAAACCAGTGGATGTGGTGTATTTGGACTTTCAGGAGGCTTTCGATAAGGTCCCACATAAAAGATTGCGTGGAAAATTAAAGCACATGGGATTGGGGGTAAGGTACTAACATGGATAGAGAACTGGCTGGCAGACAGGAAACAAAGAGTAGCAATAAACGGGTCTTTTTCCGAGTGGCAGGCAGTGAGTAGTGGGGTACCGCAGGGATCAGTGCTAGAACCCATGCTATTCACAATATATATTAATGATATAATGAGGCAATTAAATGTAATATATCCAAGTTTGCAGATAACACAAAGCTGGGTGAGAGTGTGAGCTGTGTAGAGGATACAGAGAAGCTCCACTGTGATTTGGACAGGTTGAGTGAGTGGGCAAATACATAGCAGATGCAGTATAATGTGGATTTATATGTGAGGTTATCCACTTTGGTGGCAAAAACAGAAAGACAGATTATCTGAACGGCGATAGATTAGGAAAGGGAGAGGTGCAGCGAGACCTGGGTGTCCTTGTGCACCAGTCGCTGAAAGTAAGCATGCAGGTGCAGCAGGCAGTTAAGAAGGCAAATGGTATGTTGGCCTTCATAGCGAGGATTAGAGTACAGGAGCAGGGATGTCTTGTTGCAATGTCACAAGGCCTTGGTGAGACCACACCTCGAGTAGTGTGTGCAGTTTTGGTCTCCTTATCTGAGGAAGGATGTTCTTGCTAAGGTTGGAGTGCAGCGAAGGTTCACCAGACTGATTCCTGGGATGGCAGGACTGACTTATGGAGAGAGATTAGGTCGATTAGGCTTGTATTCGCTAAAGTTTAGAAGAAGAGGGGATCTCACAGAAACCTACAAAATTCTAACAGGACTGGACAGACTAGATGCAGGAAGGATGTTCCCAATGGCAGGGGAGTCCAGGACCAGGGGTCACAGTCTAAGGATAAGGGATAAGCCATTTAGGACTGAGATGAGGAGGGATTTCTTTACCCAGAGAGTGGCGAACCTGTGGAATTCTCTATCATGGAAAGCAGTGGAGACCATATCATTAAATATATTCAAGAAAGAGTTAGATATAGTTCTTAGGGCTAAAGGGATCAAGGGAGACAGCGGGAACAGGTTGCTGAATTTGGATGATCAGCCATGATCGTATTGAATGGCGGAGCAGGCTCGAAGGGCCGAATGGCCTACTCCTGCTCCCATTCTTCTATGTTTCTATGTTTACAAAACTGCACCACGTCCTTATAAAGACCTGGTCAGTAAAAATGTTGACTTATATGTGATGGTGCCTTCCGGATCCCCATATTAAAAATCTGGAAGCACTTTCATAACAATTGTAAGGATCTTAGTCACTAATGTTGCAGTTAAAATTCCCAGATGACTTAAAGGAAAAGTGCATTACATGAATTCAGAAGAACCAAGTTAGATGTCCTTAGTTATTTTATCTTAGACAGAACAATGCTAGGGATGTTACAATTACCTCAGTTTCCCACGATATGTTGGGAGGAGAGGTAGGATAGTGAACCAGGGTTCTGAATTCTGATTGGAATCAATGATCCTTCCTGAAAGTGTGCATGTGTGGATGTTGGATGAAAACAGGATTGTAGTCAGTTTTAATATCCGACCATGTTCAAGTAGTTTCCAACTCTAATTGGCTTGCCAAATACATGAAAATGACTTGAAACCAAACATCAGTATGAACATTCAGAGAATGGGAAAACTGCCTTTGTTCTGCAATATGTTATTAGTGCTAGATCATTACCAAAACGGGGATCATAAGGCTGATGCCTAATAATGATCTGAAAACAGTGCTGCCCATCAAGACCACTTGGAGATGATTCCAAATTGCTAATTACACTGCAGCTAATGCAACATCAGGGGAAAGTGCATAGGAAATGCAGGTGATCTGTAAATTAATTTTTGAAAATTGCACTTTATATTTGGTAATGACTTTTATACATGCAATACAAGCACGTGAAGCAAGTAAAGTTAATTTTATATAACTTGTTCGATAAATAAGGCCCATTAGTGAAAAAACTGATGTTTTTAGGTTAATACATTCTGTAAACATTTCAGAAATTTCAGAAAAGGCTGTTGAGCTTTTTTTCCAAAGATGTGTTACAAAAGCTGAATGCTCTTCTCAACTTCTCAAATTTGGATTATATGTTACACATCAGTTTACTTCATGTTAGTTTATCTAAGTAAGAACAGATGCATTTTTGAGATCTTAAATAGCGTCACTGATCTTTAAATCGGCCTTTCCACCCAGACAATACAATAAATGGAATAAGTGTGGAATGTGCCAGGAATACATTTCTACAGTGCACTGAATCAACCCGACACAGAAAATATCGTAAAACTGTGTGAGGCAGAGGATATGCTTGGAAAGGAACCTGCTTGTATCCACTCCACTCAGGGAAGTGGTGGCAGGTGACAGGGTGGTACAGAGAGAACCTAGAGCACAGGGAAGCAGAGGATAATGATATTGAAGTAGAGCCTAATGCAGTTGAGCAGAAGCTGAAAACATGCCAGCCCATGGCTACAGAAATAATGGGTTCTTGCAGCAACAGCAACATAGAGATTAAAGCACAGCACAGAATTGGGTGAGGACAGAGCAGGATGCGTTGCTAAATTGAGTCAGTAGCTAAACAGAGTGAAGATAGGAATTTAGTGAAAGTTGAATTTAATACAAAGGGAGGATGTTCTAAGTCATTTAGAAAGAGAGATAATTGCAAAACAGCAAGAGGGGAGAACAAAGCACTCTCAGCAACTAGAATTTAATTGCACATAAATATTAAATAAATAATTAAGAAATGGGAAATAACAGATACATATATAAAAAATATATAACAGTAGAAACATAGACATATTTTATTACGCACACATGCTGGTAGATAGACTTTAAACTAAACTTTAAATGAAACAATGGGACAGCTGAAACCCATTACCTGTAATCCTGTGCCATGTGGGAACTCCAGGATGCATCATGTCTCCTGCATAAGCACCTCTGCAGGAACCTGCCTCTGGCTACTCGAGTTCAGAGTCTCTGAGCTTGAAGACAGCTCGAGTCGCTGCAGGGTATACAGGTGGCTGAAAATTTTCTGGATCACACATTCCAGGAAATGGTCACCCGCAGCTATTGATAGCTCAGGAGGATAGTGAGTGGCCATCTTGGAGGGTAGGAAGAGGCAGGCAGTGAAGAAGTCCTCCAGGAGTGTGCTACTCTCAAACAGATATTCAATACTGAAGTTGCGGTGATGACCCCTTAGAAGCGTGCAGTCTAGAGCACATATACGGTACAACGGGCCAAATGATGGTATGGGGGATGGGGGGGAGGTGGAGCGGGCACAAGAAAGTACTAGTTAACCTTCCCACGGAACACTGGTCCCAGCCCTGTGGAAGTGCATCTTGTACTGATCCCTCCTGCACAATAACTGATCGGAAAATCCCAGTTATCTGAAGCCCTCCCTCCTGTATTATTTTTCCAGCCAGGCACAAGAAAGTGTAGAAATGCAGTGATCATACAGAATTTGACAGTCAAGGGTATAGACAGGCTGTTCTGCTACTGCCAACTTGAGTCCCACATAATGTACTGCCTTCCTCACGTGATGGTGAAGCACATCACTGAACAGATGCAGAACATTTTGCAGGGGATAAGAAACAGCTAGAAGTCATAGTCCATGTTGAAACCAACAACAGAGGAAGGAAAAGAGTTGACATGCAGTAGACAGAGTTTCAGGAGCTAGGGAGGAAGTTAAAGAGCAGGACCTCAATAGGTGATAATCTCTGGATTACTCAAGTGCCAAGCGCGAGTAAGTCTAGGAACAGTAAAATAAGGCAGATTAATGCATTGCTTGGCATGTTTATCCGCCTGCCTTTTTATAGCTGTCTGGGAAGTTTTTAGGTGCTCTTGAGCCACCGTATAGGTTCTCGTGAGCCGTTCTTGGAACATTGAGATGTAGTCAAACAGGGAAGATTCGTCCCTGTGTCCTAAAAGCCACTCCTTGATTAGTTTTAGAGGACCTTTCACCTCGTGTCCATAAACTAATTCAAAGGGACTAACGCCAGCAGACTCACTGGGTGAGTCCCTAGTAGCAAACAGAAGAAATTCCATCCTTTTGTCCCAGTCATGGGGTACTCATAGCAGTATGCCCTGATCATTGTCCTTAGGGTCTGGTGGTACTGCTACAAAGCCCCTTGTGACTATGAGTGGTAGGCTGAGAAGTTTAGTTAAGTTATGCCCAGATTACCCATGATCTTTTGAAAAATACTGGACATAAAATTTGTGCCCTGATCCGACTGGATCTCAGCAGGCAGCCCATATTGGGAGAAGAATTGGGTTAGCTCCTCCACCACTACCTTGGCAGAGACAGTTCTTAGAGGGATAGCCTCTGGAAATTGGTTATTCACATCCATAATGGTGAGAAGATACTGGTAGCCCCCTTTTGTTTTCAGCAGGGGCTCCACACAATCTACCAGCACTCTGCTGAACTGTTCCCCAAACGTCAGTATGGGAATTACGGGTGCAGGTTTTATTGCAGGTTGAGGCTTCCCCACAACCAGGCACATGTGGCAAGTCTTCCAGAACTCCACCACATCCTTGTGGAGTTGTGGCTAGTGAAAATGATGCCTTACGTGTGCTTGGGTTTTTCTGATATCGACATGACCAGCCATTGGAATCGCGTGGGCTATTCTCAATATTTCCCTAAGGTACTGCGGCAGCACCACTACCTGGTGAACCACTGTTCACTCTTCATCTGCAGGTCTGTAAGGAGGTCTCCACTTCCTCATCAGCACCTCATCCTTTAAATAGTAGCACTCTGGAACTCCCTCTGCTTCAGCTTCAGTTTTGGCAGTCTGCGCTAACTTTTTTACACCTGGGTCGGCTTGACCAAGGAAGACCTGCTTATCCTTTCCTTTGGGTCCTCTGACTTCCCAAAGGAGGTTTCAGATAACCAGACAGCAAGGTCATCTGTGTGCAGTGCCAGTTCCGTCTCCTCTGATGGAGCTTGTTTGGCCATGGACTGGGGCACCACACAGAGTCTGGAAAAATGCCAGGGACCTTTCCCTGTAACTGCTCTGTCTCCTTGACCTCTTTCGATCTCTCTCAAACCACTGGGGAAGTCATCACCTTCACCCCCGCCAGATCATTACCCAGGAGCAGGTCAATCCCATCCACAGATAAACTAGGGACAGTCCCCACAGTTACCAGTCCTGAAACAAGGTCATATTCCATGTGCATCCGATATAAAGGTATGGCCATAGAACTTCCCCCAATACCGTTTACTAGCACTCTCGCATTCAATGCACTCTCTGGGGAAAGGTCATGCCTTTTTGTCAAGTTTTCCCACACTCTCAGTGGTAGGTTTACTGTGTTTTACTGCTGCAGTTAAAGCCACAGCCTGGTCTGCTGTGCTTTCCATCAGGGCCCCTTTTCCTGCACTGGTCTGGTGTACCCTGAATAAACCTATGGGTTTTCCCCATAACTTCCAGCAGTCAGCTCGAAGGTGACCTGCCTTGTTACAATGGAAACATAGGCTTTCGGGCGTCACTCCTGTTTTCAGCATCATCCTTTTTGGCCCAAGGAGGGTCCCCTGTGTTTCCAGGTCTCTCTTCTTGCCCATGGCTGTTCATCCTCCTATCACCCTCCCACCTTCTATCCTTTTCTGGTCTTTGGAGGTGACTAGGGAAGTGTTTCCCTTGGGGAAAGGGCTCGTGAATAAGTATATATCATCAGCCAAGACTGCTGCCTTCCTGGCTCTTGGAACCTTTTGTTCCTCCACGTGGTTTGTTATGGAAAGGAGAGGTAAGTTTTTAACTCCTCGAGGAAGATCACCTCTCTGAGGTTTTCATAAGTGGATTCTATCTTAAGTGCCCTTATCCATCAGTCAAAAGTGAGTTGCTTAACCCTTTCGAACTCGGTGTAAGTTTGTTCCAGCTGCTTTCAGACAGTTTGGAACTTTTGGCGGTACGCTTCTGGTACTTGCTTGTATGCACTCAGGAAAGCATTTTTAGTCATCTCATAATCTGATGAACTCTCATCAGGCAACAGTGAATAAACCTAATGGGCTTCTTCTGTTAGTTTGCTCTGCAATAATAATATCCAGATGTCTACTGGCCAGTTCAACTGTTTTGCAAGCTTTTCAAAAAAGATGAAAAATGCTTCCACATCCCCCTCATTGAACTTTGGTATCAACTGGGTGAATTTTAAGAGCTCAGCACTCGGTCCTGAGCTATTGGTAGTTCCCTCACTAATGGTTCCTTCACTGGGTACATTGGGTCTTCCCCTATGCAGTTCAAGCTGTCTTAACTCCCTTTGGAAAACTCTTTCTTCTTCCTTTTCCTGGAAAGCTCTTTCTTTCTCCCTTTCTTTTTCTTGGAATTCTAATTCTAATCTTCTCTGTTCTAGCTGTATCTTAGCTCATGTTACTCTGCCTGTTTCAGATTCTATGCCTGTCTCCAGTTCTTCAGTGTCAATTTTAAAATGGTTGGCCCCAAATTTCAGGATTTTGGGCTTCCTAGCTTTTGGACGATAGTAATCTCTAACTGCTCATCTACATTCCTCAACTCATCAACAGATAGGGCTTTTAACCTGACCCAAGTTACTTTGCTCTGTCCTACTAAGGTACTGGCCTCGAATGTGGGCATTTTAGTACTCTAGCACTGGAAAGCACACAAAAACCTGTACTGAAGTTTTTAAATTATTGCTAGGGATCAATTTGGTTTCCCGCTTCCAATTTCCCATGTGTCCTTGGGTTTGATCCCAGACGTGAGCCCCCAAATTTCTGTTATGGTCAAGTGAGGAGAGGATCAAAGGGTTTCCCTCTTTTCCCTCTCCTTGTTTGACCACAATAGGTTTAATTCTTTCTTAAAGTGGATGTGCTGGCCCATTCAGTAGGTGTTTAATTACTTACTTGCTATGATCATAACAAGAGCCAATCAGACAAGTTATCTGGAACTAACAAAGAAAGAGGTTAACTTAATTGTACCTAAACTGAACTAATGAAAATAATAAACTATGCGCCAACTTTCACACACACACAAAGAGGTTTACACACAGTGGGTGACATTAAAGGAAATAAACAAATAAATAGTAAATGTAATCAAAGGAATGATGGGGCTGATTAAGGACCTAAAAGCAAATCATGTACAATTGTGCGGGGCTTTGGTGAGACATACTTCGAGTACTGTGCACAGTTTTGGTCTCTGTACTCAAGAAACGATATACTTGCCTCAGAGTGGGTGCAACAAAGGTTCACTGGATTGATTCCTGGGATCAGAGGGTTGTCCTATGAGAAGAGATTGAGTAAACTGGGCCTATATTCTCCGAAGCTTAGAAGAATGAGACGTGAGTTCATTGAAATGTATTCAAAGGCAAGATCAATACATTTTTGAACTCTAAGGAAATCAAGAAATATGGGGATCAGGTGGAAAAATAGAGTTGACATTGAAGATCAGTCATGATCTATTGAATGGTGGAGCAGGCTTGATGGGCCATATGGCCTGCTCCTGTTCCTATTTCTTATGATCTAAGGCAAAAGGCAGAGGGCTAAGGTACTTATACTTTGCATCTACCTTCACTAAAAACGATGCTGCCAATGTCACAGTAAAGGAGATGTAGTAGAGAAATTAGATAGGATAAAAATAGATTTTAAAAATTCCCCACTTAAAAAGGTTGGCATGCATCCATGTGGGATGCATCCTAGGTTGCTGAGGAAACCAAGGGTGTAAATTGTGCATCCTCTAGCTACAATCTTCAGTCCTCCTTAGATTTGGGAGAGGTGCCAGAGGACTGGAGGATTGCAACCCCTTACACCCCTGTACAAAATGGGCAGAGGAATAAACACACAAACTACAGGCCAGTCAGCCTAACATTGGTGGTGGATAAGCTTTTACAGACAATAATCCAGGACAAAATTAATTGGCACTTGGAAAAATATGGGTTAACAGATGACAGCCAGCACAGATTTGTTAAAGACAAATCATGTTTTACTAATTTGATTGAGTTCTTTGATGAAGTATTGGAGAGAAGCAATGAAGGCATTGTGGTTGACGTTGTGTATATGGATTTTCAAAAGGCATTTGATAAAGTACAATAGAATAAAACTTGCCAGCAAAATTGTAGCACATGGTATTACAGGGGCAGTGGCTACATGAATATGAAACTGGCTAAGCGACCGGAAGCAGAGTAGTGGTGAACTGTTGTTTTTCAGACTGAAGAGAAGTTTGCAGGGGACAGTATTAGGACTACTACACTTTTTAATATATATTAATGACCTGGAGTTTGGTACACAGGGAATAATTTCAAAGTTGAAATTCATAAATATAGTAAGCATTAAGGAGGAAAGTAACAGACTTCAGGAGGACATAGACAAATTGGTGAAATGAGCAAACACATGGCAGATGAATTTAAATGCAGACAAGTGTGAAGTTATTTGCTATGGTGTGAAGAGGCAATAGAAATTAAGTGGTACAATTTTAAAGAGGATGCAGGAAGAGAGATCTGGGAACGTATGTACACAAATCCTTGAAGGTGACAGGACAGGTTGAGAAGACATACAAGATCCTTGGCTTTAAAAATAGAGGCATAGAGCACATGAACAAGGAGTTTAGCTAAACCTTTATGGAACACTAATTAGAACACAGCTGGAGTACTGTGACTAATTCGGAGTGCCATGGCTTTGAAGAGGGTACAGAGAATATTTACTAGAATGAAACCAGAGATGCAGTACTTCAGTTACGTGGAAAGATTACAGAATCTGGGACTGTTCTCCTTAGAGAAGGTTAAGGGAAGATTTTCAAAATCATGAAAGGTTTTGATAAAGGAAGTGAGCAGAAACTGTTTCCAGTGGCAGAAGGGTCAGCAACCTGAGGACACAGGTAATTGGGAAAAGAACCAAAGGCAGCATGATGAAAACATTTTAATGCAAGGCATGATGATGATCTGGAATGCACTGTCTGAATGGGTGGTGGAAGCAGATTCAATCATAATTTTCAAAAGGCAATTGGAAAAGTACTTGAAAAGGGAAAATAAAACTGCAGGACAATGGGGAAAGAGGAGGGGAGCTAGGTTAATTGAATAATCTCTTTCAAAGGACTGGCACAGACATGATGTGCCAAATGGTCTCCTTCTTGTGTTGTATTATTCTAGGATTCTATAATATTCTGCGCTCTTCCGAAATGGGTGGCAGGGTCAGCAGTAAAGTCCACTGCTTTGATAAGTACCAATATTCAAGAGGATTTCAGATCATTGTAATGCATTCCAGACAAAGTGGCAATTGTTGCAGGAACATCTGCAAATCCTGGAGCTACCTAAGCCTCCAATATGGCAGGCATGAAGTGCATGCTCGATCATCATTTCAGGCTGCTGGTTAATTTTCAGAGATTTTTTCATATCTAGTATAACTCAGGAATGTTCAATTTGTCCAAAGAGAGCAAGATTTTGCTGGTGGTACAGTTATTCACTGCCTAATAGATAGTTTGACTGACGTTTTGAATAGTCTCAAAGAGACCAGATACAGCAGAGTATTGTGCTCCTCAAGGATAATGTAGGTGAAAGCTTCCTGAGGACAGCAGTACAACTTTTCTAATTCCAGCAGTTAATCCGAAGAAATGACCAAAGTCTGCAATCTCATCTTTAAGCAGCTTCCCTTTTTACATTAGCAGAGAGGTCAGTGACTAGGGGGAATAGATTTAAAGTGATTGGTAGAAGGAGTGGAGGGGGTGGGGGGGGGATGAGGAAACAAATTTTCACCCAGAGGGTGGTGGGGGTCTGGAACTCACTGTCTGAAAGGGTAGTAGAGGCAGAAACCCTCAACTCATTTAAAAGGTGTCTGGATACGCACCTCAAGTGCCGTAACCTGCTGGATTACGGACCAAATGCTGGAAGGTGGGATTAGACTGGGGGCTCGTTTTTTGGCCGCGCAAATACCTTGGGCCAAATGGTCTCTTACTGTGCCATAAACTATGATTCCATGGTGCTAAACAATTACTTTCACCTTGATGAGGAGATCCTGGCATTTGTTATTGCTGTATAGTTTTTTTTACATTGAGAAGGTTTCATGGGAAGATGGAAGTCATGGAATTTAGACCTGATGATAGCATTGCTTAATTGGGGCAGCACAGTGGCGCAGTGGATAGCACCGCAGCCTCACAGCTCCAGCGACCCGGGTTCAAATCTGGGTACTGCCTGTGTGGAGTTTGCAAGTTCTCCCTGTGTCTGCGTGGGTTTCCTCCGGGTGCTCCGGTTTCCTCCCACATGCCAAAGACTTGCAGGTTGATAGGTAAATTGGCCATTATAAATTGCCCCTAGTATAGGTAGGTGGTAGGGAAATATAGGGACAGGTGGGGATGTGGTAGGAATATGGAATTAGTTTAGGATTAGTATAAATGGGTGGTTGATGGTCGGCACAGACTCGGTGGGCCGAAGGGCCTGTTTCAGTACTGTATCTCTAAACTAAACAACACTGTGATCAGCATATGGCAGTGACCAAAGGCAGACTCTGCAGCAAATTTCAGGTTGGGCTGAAATGTACAAAGTAGCACCTTTGGGATGAAAACCCAATGGATCTAGGGCCTGCCCCAAATTCCTGCCACCACACAAGTGCAAATCCCATTTCCGGCATGCCCCATCCCAGGACTTTGAGCCCTAATCTACGAACAGTGGAACTTTTGAGTTCAGCACTATTTTAGCTCATGTTGCTTGCCAACCTTCCCTCCCAATAATGCCAACTATAATATTGCTTTGTCACTTACCACTAGTAAGCATGCTCCAAGAAGGACAGCTTTAATTTTAACATCCAAATCCATTGGAAACTGAATTCCGAAGTTATCAGTATCTGTGAGGTATTCTCGAATAAGACCTGACCACTGCTTTGATATCTTTCCAACAATGCTGGTCTCATCCAGACTGACAACCTGTTAAAAACATCAAAACAGAAAATATTTTAATTTGATCCAAATAAGAAAAATAACCTCTATTATTATTTCCCTCAGCTGACGTCTCAATGTAAGTTAGACGGAAAGACGATTGAACACAATACTGATAATCCTACAAGTGCTTCTTCCTCTCACTTCAGGAGGAGTCATTCAATGCATTTGAAATCAGGGTTACTAATTGAAAATGTTCTACCATTCCTACTCAATAAATCTGACTGGTCATTTCATCTCTTATTAAAAGCAACAATATCACACAAATCACTGAATAGGTACAAAAGTGATGAATTTTCTGAAATAAAAATATCACAGGAAAAACAACAGACCTGAGGATTGGGAGCAGTTTAGAACTCAGCAAAGGAGGACCAAGGGATTGATTAAGAAGGGGAAAATAGAGTACGAGAGCAAGTTTGCGGGAACATAAAAACTGACTGTAAAAGTTTCTATAGGTATGTGAAGAGAAAAAGATTGGTGAAGACAAATGTAGGTCCCTTACAGTCAGAAACAGGGGAATTTATTATGGGGAATAAAGAAATGGCTGACCAACTAAATGCATACTTTGGTTCTGTCTTCACAAAGGAGGACACAAATATCATACCAGAAATGTTGGGGAACACAGGGCTTAGTGAGAGAGAGGAACTGAAAGAAATCAGTATTAGTAGAGAAATGGTATTGGGGAAATTGATGGGATTGAAGGCCGATAAATCCCTCGGGCCTGATGGTATGCATCCCAGAGTACTTAAGGAAGTGGCCCTAGAAATAGTGGATGCATTGGTGGTCATCTTTCAAGATTCTACAGACTCTGGAACAGTTCCCACAGATTGGAGGGTAGCTAATGTAACCCCACTATTTAAAAAGGGAGGTAGAGAGAAAGCAGGGAATTATAGGCCAGTCAGCCTGACGTTGGTAGTGGGGAAAATTCTAGAGTCCATTATCAAAGATTTTATAGCAGAGCACTTAGAGAACAGTGGTAGAATCGGGCAGAGTCAGCAAGGATTTAGGAAAGGGAAATCATGCTTGACAAATCTACTAGAATTCTTCGAGGATGTAACTAGTAGAGTTGACATGGTTTATTTGGACTTTCAGAAGGCTTTCGAAAAAGTCCCACATAAGAGATTAGCATGTAAAATTAAAGCACCTGGATTAGGGGGTAGTGTATTGCGATGGATAGAAAATTGCTTGGTGGACAGGAAACAAAGAGTAGGGATAAATGGGTTTTTTCCCCGAATGGCAGGCAGTGACTAGTGGGATACCGCAGGGCTTGGTGTTAGGACCCCAGCTATTCACAATATACATTAATGATTTAGATGAGGGAACTAAACGTAATATCTCCAAATTTGCAGATGACATAAAACTGGGTAGGAGGGTGAGTTGTGAGGAGGATGCAGAGAGGCTTCAGGGTGATTTGGACAAGTTGAGTGAGTGGGCTAATGCATGGCGGATGCAGTATAATGTGGATAAATGTGAGGTTATCCACTTTGGTAGCAAAAACAGGAAGGCAGATTATTATCTGAATGGCTATAAACTGAGAGAGGGGAATATGCAATGAGACCTGGGTGTTCTCGTACACCAGTCGCTGAAGGTAAGCATGCAGGTGCAACAAGCGATAAAAAAGTCAAATGGTATGTTGGCCTTCATAGCGAGAGGATTTGAGTACAGGAGCAGGGCTGTCTTGCTGCAATTGTACAGGGCCTTGGTGAGGCCACACCTGGAATACTGTGTGCAGTTTTGGTCTCCGTATCTGAGGAAGGATGTTCTTGCTATTGAGGGAGTGCAGCAAAGGTTTACCAGACTGATTCCTGGGATGGCGGGACTGACGTATGAGGAGAGATTGAGTTGGTCAGGATTATATTCGCTGGAGTTCAGAAGGGTGAGGGGGATCTCATAGAAACGTATAAAATTCTAACAGGACTTGACAGGGTAGATGCAGGAAGGATGTTCCCGATGGTGGCAGAGTCCAGAACCAGGGGTCATAGTCTAAGGATATGGGGTAAACCTTTCAGGACTGAGATGAGGAGAAATTTCTTCCCCCAGAGAGTGGTGAACCTGTGGAATTCACTACCATAGAAAGCAGTTGAGGCCAAAACATTGTATGTTTTCAAGAAGGAGTTAGATATAGCTCTTGGGTCTAATGGGATCAAAGGGTATGGGGCGAAAGCGGGAACAGGCTACTGAGTTGGATGATCAGCCATGATCATAATGAATGGCGGAGCAGGCTCGAAGGGCCGAATGGCCTACTCCTGCTCCTATTTTCTATGTTTCTATGTATATTAGAACTGTTTACGAAAAAACTTTGTGAGGTTTTACAATTATCAATATAAATCTTTGCCCGTTCTCATTTTTGTTACTAGAAGTTCTGAAAAATTACAAATGAGACATACTCCTGTATTAACCATTTTTAATGGTGATCTGGGAGACTACAAGGCCCATGCATGGCCTCATAAATCTAGAGGACCCAGACCAATCCTTGCTGGTTCTATTGACTGGAGAGTGGGAGCTCCTTTCCCTTTGCACATGGGGTAGTGCAGTTCTTATTGCCAGGTATATAAAGGTTCCACCCCCACCCCCGCCCCTCCCCCCACACTATGCTGGACCCTCTTACAATCATGTGGTTGAAGCACTTGTGGGACATGTCCCAATGTAAAAGTTCAGTCTCACACTGACAAACAAAAATATAACACTGTCTGGGGCCCATTCTTGGCCACCCATGTGGCACAATCCACTCTTCCCCTTTCCACCATACTCAAACTACCTCCCAAAAGATGGAGAGAACAGCATAGGAGGGAAAATTAACCAGGAACCATAACCTACTCAGACAGGTAAGGGCAGCAACCATAACAATTGAATTGCTTTGACCCTTAAATTTGCTTTGCTTCCAGACCAAGCAAAAGTAGGTTAAGAAACTTTAACATACTCTTACCTAAAGTCCTGGTAATGTAAATGTAGAATAACTGCATAAAATATATGATACTGAGAAACAGCTGAAGACACAGGGTAAAGGCTATGGGCACTAACAACATCCCGGTTGTAGTGCTAAAGATTTGTGCTCCAGACCTAGCCACAGTCCTGACCAAGTATTCCAATGCAACTACAACACTAGCATCTACCCAACAATGTGGAAAATTAACCAGGTATATTTTGTCCACAAAAAGCAGCACAAATCCAATCCAGCCAATTACCGGCACATCTGTCTACCCTCAATCATCAGCAAAGTGATGGAAGGGGTCATTAACAGCACTATCAAGTGGCACTTACTCACCAGTAATGCATAGATTGAGTTCTGCCAGGACTACTCGGCTCCAGATCGCAGTGCAGCCTCTGTCCAAACATGGACAAGAGAGCTGAACTCCCAGAGGCATGGTAGGAGTGACTGCCCTTGACATCAAGAAGCCCCAGTAAAATTGAAGTCAATGGGAATCAGGGGAAAAACTTCCACTGGTTGCAGTCATACCTAGCACAAAGGAAGATGGTTGTGGTTGTTGGAAGCCCATCATTTCAGTCCCTGGGCATCACTGCAGGAGTTCCACAGGCCAGCGTCCTAGGCCAGTGCCACGCTGTGACTGCAGTGTATACCATCTACAAGATGTACTGCAGCAGCTCACCCAGGCTTCTTCAACAGCACCTCTCACTCCCTGGCTCGATCCCCATAGCCCTGCAAGTCTATTTCTCTCAGGTGGCCATCCAACAATCTTGAAGTCATTGATTGACAGAGTCATTTATGGCACAGAAGGAGGCCATTCAATCCATCGAGTCCATGGCAGCTCTCCACAGATCTATGCTATCAGTCCCACACTTCTCAAACCCACAATTCTACTGCCTAGGACAAGGGCAGCAGATGCATAGGAACGCCATCACCTGCAAGTTCTCTTCAAATCACACACCATTCTGACTTGGAAAAATATCGTCATTCCTTTATTGTGACTGGGTCAAAATCCTGACACTCCCTCCCTAACAGCACTGTGGATGTGCCTTCACCACATGGACTATTGCAGTTCAAGCAGGCGGCTCACCACCAGACGTTCACAAGATCAATTAGTGATGGGCAACACCCACATCTGATGAAAAAAATCTGAAAAATGCAAATTTTTGAAAATGCTATTTTAAAAACTCAGTAATTTGAGTTCACTGAAGAGATAAACATTGGATCAAGAGTGTCGATTTCCACCTGTCTCTTAACTCAGCCAATGTGCCTCAGGAACCCACATACGCATCTTGGTCACTTCCAAATGGCTATTCTAATGATCCTCTGGCTGACCTCTCATTATGCAATATCTGTTAACTTTAGCTCATTCAAAACACTGCTGCCCTTATTCTATCCCAAACTAAGTCCTGTTTGCCCATCACTCCCATCCTCACCAACCTATGTCAACTCTCTATCATTGCACGCTACTACCCTACTTCCCACTCACTTTACTCTTCAAAGCCCTTGAATTTGTTATCTCAAATTTTTGTGCATATTTTCCACAACTCCGTTTCGTTCCCTCAAATCAGGTTTCTACTCCTGCCACAGAACTGAAATATTCCTAATCAAAGTCACAAATGACATCCTCTGTGATAGTGGGGCACTATCCCTCTTTGTTCTTTTCAAATTTTCTGCAGCCTTTGACACAGCCGACCACAACATCCTGCTCCACCACCTCTCCTCTGCTGTCCAGCTCAGTGGGACTGTCTTCACTTGGCTCCATTGTTAGCTATCCAATCATAGCCAAAGCACCAGAAGAAATGGTTTCTCTACTGCACTGTGACATCTGGAGTCCTTCAAGGATAGATCATTCACTTGCATACTGCCCTTTGGCAAATCATCAGAAGACATGACCTCAGGTTCTGCATGTACACTGATAACACTCAGCTCTATCTCATCACCACTTCTCTCATCTTCTCCATTGCTTCTGTGCTGTCTAATCCTGAATAAGCCACAACTTCGGGTGGCACAGTGGCAAGCGGCGCAGTGGTTAGCACCGCAGCCTCACAGCTCCAGTGACCTGGGTTCAGTTCTGGGTACTGCCTGTGCGGAGTTTGCAAGTTCTCCCTGTGACCGCGTGGGTTTTCGCCGGGTGCTCCAGTTTCCTCCTACCGCCAAAGACTTCCAGGTTGATAGGTAAATTGGCCATTGTAAATTCCCCCTATTGTAGGTAGGTGACAGGGAATATGGGTTTAATGTAGGAGGGGATGTGGCAGGGAATATGGGAATAATGTAGGATTAGTATAAATAGGTGACTGATGGTCAGCACAGACTCGGTGGGCTGAAGGGCCTGTTTCAGTGTTGTATCTCTCTCTAACTCTAACTTCCTCCAGTTAAACATTAGGAAGACCAAAGCTATTGCCTTCAGCCCAGCCACAAACCCATTATCCTCACCACAATTCCATCCTTCTTCATAGCTTCTGTCTTAGAAAGCACTAGACAGTTCTATTTGAACCCAAGCTGTGCTTCTGACTCCATATTGCGTCCATCATAAAAACTGCCTACTTCCACCTTTACAACATTGCCCATATCTGCCTTTTCCTTAGCCCATCTGATGCTGAAATCCTCATCTATGCATTTGTCACTTCCAGGTTTCACAATTCAGCATTGTCCAGTCTCCTATTCTCCACCCTCAATATTTTAAAAAAACTTCAGCTCATCTAAAACTCAGCTGCCTGGATCCTACCCCGCCAAGTACCACTTGTGACGGTCTCAGGACTGGAGTGAGGCTTAGCCGAGTTTGGTATAAGATAGGAGACAGAGACTGCAGGCTTTTGAACATAATGTAGAGTCTTCTTTATTAAAGTACAATACAGAAGGTGCTAGAAATATGCAGCAGGTCTGGCAGCATTTGTAGAGAGAGAAACAGAGTTAATGTTTCAAATCTGTGACCTTTCATCAAAACTGACAGAGGTTAGAAATGTAATGGTCTTTGAGCAAGTGAAAGTGGGGTGGGGAGGGGGGGGAAAAGAACAACAAAAGGGAAGGCGAGTGATAGGACAGAGGGCAGGAGAGATTAAATAACAGAGATGTCATGGAATAAAAGACAAAAGGAGTGCTAGTAGTTGCAGTTAAAGACAAAGCATTAGTCCAGAGAGAGTGTTAATGGCAGAACAATGAACAGCTTTGTCCAAAAACAAAAACATGAAAAAATAAGTTTAAGACAGGCACATGGTTAAAAATAAATTAAATATTTAAAAAATAAATCAAAATTTTAAAAAAAGGTCATGCTCTGAAACTACTGCATTTAATGTTGAGTCCAGAGGTTGTAGAGTGCCTAATCAGAAGATGAGGTGCTGTCCTTCAAGCTTGTGCTGAGCTTCACTGGAACACGGCAGCAGGCCAAGGACCGAAATGCGGGCGTGAGAGCAGGGTGGTGAATTAAAATGGCAAGCAACCAGAAGCTCAGGTTCATGATTGCGAACTGAATAGAGGTGTTGCACAAAGCAGTCACCCAAACTGCGTCTGGTCTCCCCAATGTAGAAACGACTGTATTGTAAGCAGTGAATACAGCATACTAAATTGAAAGTAGTACACATAAATCACTGCTTCACCTGGGAGCAGCGTTTGGGACCTATGATGATGAAGAGAGAGGAGGCAAAAAGGCAGGTATTACACCTCCTGCTATTACATGGGAAGGTGCCGTGGGAAGGGGAAGAGGTGTTGGGGGTGATGGAGGAGTGGTCCAGGGTGTCGCAGAGGGAATAGTCACTTCAGAATGCTGACAGGGGAGGAGATGGTGTGTTTGGTGGTGGTATCATGCTGGAGGTGGCGTAAATGGCAGAGGATGATCCTTTAGATGTGCAGGCTGGTGGGGTGGAAAGTGAGGACAAGGGGAACCCGGTTGCAGTGCTGAGATGGAGGGGAAGGGGTGCGGGCAGAAGTGCGGGAAATGGGTCGGACATGGTGGAGGACCCTGTCAAACAGTGGGGCGGAATCCTCGAATGAGGAAAAGGAAGACATATCAGAAGCAATGTTGTGGAAGGTTGCATCATCAGAACAGATGCATCGGAGACGGAGAAACTGGGAGAATGGAATGGAGTCCTTACAGGAGGCAGGGTGTGAGGAAGTGTAGTCAAGGAAGCTGTGGGAGTGAGTATTAATGAACAGCCTATCCCCAGAGATGGAGTCAGAGAAGTCGAGGAAGGGAAGTGTCAGAGATGGACCATGTGAAGATGAGAGAAGGGTGGAAATTGGAAGCAAAGTTGAAGTTTTCCAGTTTAGAGCAACAGCAGGAAACGGCAGCGATAGTCATCAATGCACCGGAAAAAGAGTTGGGGGAGGGGGCCTGAGTAGGATTGGAACAAATAATGTTCAACATACCCCACAAAAAGACAGGCATAACTAGGACCCATGTGGGTACCCATAGCAACACATTTTATTTGGAGGAAGTGAGTAGAGTTGAAGGAGAAGTTGTTCAATGTGAGAACAAGTTCAGCCAGGCGGAGGAGGATGATGGTGGATGGGGACTGGTTGGGCCTCTGTTCAAGGAAGAAGCGGAGAGCCCTTTTCATTGAGAACTGTTGGTGTGACATCGGCCGTCTCAATTTCTCTGCTCCCCTCACTCACTCTAACCTGTCTCTTCTGAACCTCCTGCAGCTATCCTCCTCACTATCTACCACTCGGCCAATCTCGCATCGTCTGCAAACTTCTTGATCATGCCCCCTACATTTACGTCCAAATCGTTAATATATACCACAAAAAGGGGACCCAGTACTGAGCCCTGCTGAACACCACTGGAAACAGCCCTCCAGTCGCTAAAACACCCTTCAACAATTACACTTTGTTTCCTGCCACTGAGCCAATTTTGTACCCACCTTGCTACAATCCATGTAGACCACATCAACTGCACTACCCTCATCTATCTTCCTTGTTACTTCTTCAAAAAATTCAATCAAGCTGGTAAAACAAGATCTTCCCTTAATAAATCCATGCTATCCTTGATTAACTTGTGTCTTTCTAAGTGACAGTTTATCCTGTCTCTCAGAATAGATTCCAATAATTTGCCCACTACTGAACTGACTGGCCTGTAATTTTTTTGGTCTATCCTTCAATCCCTTTTTAAACAGAGGTACAACATTAGCAGTTCTCCAATCCCCCGGCACCACACCTGAATCCAGTGAGGACTGAAAAATGATGGTCAGACCTTCTGCTATATCCTCTCTTGCTTCAGTCTGTCATATTTGGATGGACCAGATGTTGATCTTGAAGTTCAGAGAAAACCAGACACTGCAAACCTCAATGAAGACCATCCAAGTCAATGGCCAAGAGTTCAGAAAAAAACGACTGATCTCCTGAGTCCGACAAGAACTTGATCAAGGAAAGTTGTGAAGCCTCCTGACAGATTGAATCTGTGATGTCAGAGACTTGGTGGGGGGGTGGGGGGGGGAGATGTAGTATAAGGGTCTGAAAGGGTTAATATTTGGGACAGTAAGAGCAACAACTCCCACTGTGACATCACGCAACAGATCACATGCCTAATCGGCTTGGGAGAAGAAACATCATGAGTAGCAGAAGCTGGATGGACTATATGCATTTTCCATAAGCCTATGTAAATACAATAAATAAGTTACTGTTTAGATTTACAACGACTCAGAAATCTCTGTAAACCAAGTGCAACCTAGCATCTAAAATGCTAGCAATAATATAAAACAGGAACCATACTTTTCCCCAAGGAGTTGTTTGGTCTTGACGATTCCCTGGTGTCTTTAATGTGCTACATTGACAGCACATTCCCTCAATGAGTGTGGAATGACAATACAGTTGTTGCGTAACATGAGATCAGATGTGGTTGTAATAGTGAGCTCGTTTCAAACATTGTGAAGACCTTGTAGTGTGTGAGCAATTTTATTTGTAGACGCTTTCTCGATCACATCTTTCCAGTTTCGTGATTCCATAGCCTTCATACATAATTGTAAAGTCTCATCTTGTTTTGTTGCTGCATTAATATTAGTTTTAACGACTTTAGCACCACCTTTACACTTACGTAGTTAAGATGTAGTTTGGCAACCTTTTCCTCATGACTAGTAGCACTGATTGTTGGTAAAGAATGTTGTGAAAGGGTAGTCCGCTAGTTTGAGCTTAACTGGCTGATACTCAACATGGAACTTGTAGTCTTGTAGTTTGAGTATCCGACATTCTATTCCAATGTAAAAGCAAAATACTGCGGATGCTGGAAATCTGAAACAAAAACAAGAAATGCTGGAATCACTCAGCAGGTCTGGCAGCATCTGTGGAAAGAGAAGCAGAGTTAACGTTTCGGGTCAGTGACCCTTCTTCGGTTCCGAAGGGTCACTGACCCGAAACGTTAACTCTGCTTCTCTTTCCACAGATGCTGCCAGACCTGCTGAGTGATTCCAGCATTTCTTGTTTTTGATTCTATTCCAATGGTTGGTTTGCTATGTGGATTGTTGAACAAGCTCACTAGTGGTCTATGTGTAGCTATTACTTTAAATTCACTTCCATATAAGTAGAGATAAAAGTGTAAGATACCCCATGTGATTGAGAGCACTTGTCTGTGTTTGCAAATAATGTTGCTCTATCGCAACAATTGATGGATTACCTGTCTTGTCTTTTTGTATGAGAATTGCACCTAAGCCAACTGGGCTTGCATCCATGACTAGCTGGGTGGCTTTCTCAGAGTTGAAATAGGCATTTATGCAACTTGCTGACAAACGTCATTTGATCTGGTGTACCATCTGCTTGTGTGATTTAGTCCATTCCCACTTGGCGGTCTCTTTTGTCAGATCACGTAAGGGGGCAGATAGTGTAGTGAGGTCAGGAATCAATCAACTGCAGCATGTGATGAGTCCTAGGAGACTCCGGACTTCTTGCACATTGAGAGGATCTGCAACATTTGTAATGGCTTCAACTTTCCATGGATCTGGTGATACTCCTTCATGACTGAAGAATTCAATTCTGCTTTCATTGAACAAGCACTTGTCTATATTTAAGGTGCGATTACATTCTCAGACGTTGTAGGCATGCATGTAGGTGTGTCTTGAATTCCTTTTTGGTGCAGCCATAGTTGAGAATGTCATCACTAATGTTCAGTGTGCTTTCAAGCCCTTGAAGTGCAGACTGAATCATGTGCTGAATTACCTCACTTGCTGAATTGACTCCAAAGTTGAGCCTCTTGTATTGAAAAAGTCTGATGTGGGTGGAGAATACAGTAAGATGTCTTGATTTTTCTGCAAGCTCAATTTAATGGTCGCTTGCATCGAGGTCAAGTTTAGCGAAGTGTTTAGTACCATTCATTTTCTCGATAATGTCATCAATTGTCAGTATCAACTGTGTTATGACCGGGTGAGGAAGAGATCTCAGGCTTCCCATTTAACCCTTACCTGGTTTGGCCGTAACAGGGTTTATCTTTTTAAACACAGTGATTTTAGCTTACCACCTCAGTCAGCCTTGCTCACTGAACTCTAATTGTAATTGCAAGTGAGCCAATCAGGCAGGTTTTCTTAGGTTTAAACAAGAAAGGTGTAAGTTTATTAGCCTTACCACTGTAACCCGGTTAAAATTACTAAAGTACATGACGCAACCCTGCTCGCATGCACACGGGAAGAAACACACATATAAATTGATACAGAGGGAAAGAAAGAATTGGGGGTTGAAGTAGAGTTTGTAATAAATAAGAGTTCAGTTGATACAATGTTCTCAATTGATGTTAAGGTCTTGGAGTTCTCGCTGGGGCCCAGTACACAATTTTAAGTTTGCTTCTCTGGCACCAGAAGGCTGGAGAGAGGCTTCAATTGTCATCTTGGTGGTCGTCTGTAAAGTTCTGTAGTCTTGAGGCTTATGCTGCCACCATGGTTTCCCCTGGGACTTGGCTGGAGAGACAGAGGTGCTTTCTTCTTGGAGTTGAATTGCAGTTTCTTACCTTTCTGTGAAGCACAATTCAAACAGTCCCCAGTCTAGCCAGCAAGTAGGGCATGTGACCGTCTGTGTGAAACAGCAGCTTCTGGGAAGGTTGTTGATTTCAAAACTTTCCAGACACACCCGGTGGGGTGTCAAGTTCTGGCTCTTACACAAAGAATGTTGATTATCATGATTTCCCACACCAATCTTGTTAATTGAATCAGTGAGCACTCCCATTGTCTCTCTATTCAACTGACTCAGAATGCAAATATGCAACCATGTTTTCAGCTGGTCAGCTCTGTTCGTTTTTTTAAACAAGTTATGTGCAATGTCCAGTAAAAAAAAGTTTCAGTAGTGCCCCATATGACAAAACTAATATGTTTCCATTTGGCAGGTGCGATTTCCGTCACAACTGTCGTTCTTGTTGTGTGGCTTGCTTTGGTGATCGCATATCAACGCAGATTCTAATCTGGTCTCATTCTTGAGTTTCTTGACAACTTGTATGGGTGAGACTCAAGGGGTAGGCTCATTCCCAACTTTCTCAATAATGTCAAGGACAAGCAGGCATTGAAGTTCCTTCTCAGTCTGCTTTTTGCTCAGTGCATCAGAAGACAATGGTTTCATATATGGTGTTTTCTTCGGTGCAAAGTAGGTTGTCAGCGCATGTTTTGCTGAGTCAGTCATTTTGTTCAGGCATAAGTGTCTCAAAAGATATCTTCTAATACTTCACCTCCATAATGTAGAAGTAAGGCTTTTTTCCATGTGTCATATGCGATTGCAAAACCTACCATCGCGCTTTCGACAGCAAGGGTGGAACAGTGTAGGTATTGGCAGTGGCAGTCGGGAGACGGGGAAAAGGTGCCAACTCTGTAGAGGCATACCACCAGAATGCCATCTTGGAGATGGCATTTGTGCGCGTAAAGCAGGGGTGGGGGGGCAGTGGGGGAGTAAGAGGCCCCGGAGACTGAGTGCAGCTTTCTACCATGGGCCTCATTCACTTAAGCTTTGGGACCTCCAGTGGGAAAGAGCACCAGAGAGGGAGAGAGCTATAGTCACAGGCAGCAGGGCAGCAGCAACCAGAAGGGCAGCAGGAGCGCCAGGCTTGGGCAGGGAAGATGTAGAAGGGTGCAGAGGGGCACGCAACCAGCCTACTGTGCGAATAGGTTGCCCTCTAAACAGGATCTACTGACTGAGATTCAATTAGCTACAAATGTCAGACCAGCAGTGTCACTGAAGACTCCGCCTCTCCAGGAAGGCGCCATGTGCCATGATGGAGGATGAATTGAACCCCATGGGAAGTGTGGCCAGCCAATGCCAGTGGTGCTGAAGGGGACCACAGTGCTGAATTTCTACGCCTCAGGATCATTCCAAGGATCCACTGGAGATATGCATGGTGAGGTGGGGGGGTGAGGGAGGGCGGGTCTCAGTCTGCGGCTCATCGCTGCATCAATGATCACTAATACCATCTTCAAGAGGCTCCAATATGTGCACTTTTGCACCAATCCGTACAGTGAAGCCGAGAGGGTCAGAGGGTTTGGGGCCATCACCGGATTGCCCCAGATGCAGGATGTCAGCGACTGCATGCATGTGACCATCAAGGCTCCCACTCATCAGGCCAGAGCCTTCATCAACAGGAAGGGCTTCCACTCGTTCAATGTACAACTGGTTTGCGACCACCACAAGCGGTTCCTGCAGATGTGTGCATAGTTTCCAGGAAGCAGCCACAATGCCTATATACTAAGGCAGTCACACGTGCCAGGGCTTTTCAGGCCCCCCTGCGTGTTTTCAAGGATGGATACTGGGTGATATGGAATACGCACTAAGACGTGGTTACTGACGCTTGTGCGGAACCCAAGCACTGATGCAGAGGAGAGGTACAACAACCACATCAGGACAACTCAAGCGACCATCATGCATACCATACGGCTTCTGAAGATATGGTACAGATGCCTGGAAAGATCTTGTGGAGCCCTTCAGTATGCCCCAGCAAGGGTCTCACACATTGTTGTGGTTGCTGTGCTCTGCACAACCTGGAGCTACAGGCAGGACAGCAAATCATGGAGCACTATGTCTCCTTCGAGGATGAGGAAATGGAGGATGATAATGACCAGGTGAAGGATGCTGAAGAACTCCAGGAACCACAGGAAAGTGTCATGAGAAAGGTCCAAGGAAGGCTTGGGACGTGTTAATACAGGTACGTTTCACATGATCGTTAATGACAGATTCAATAAAGCTTCAGCACTCTACCGCTTCCCTCATTGACCTTACCATTTACTGACACCCCGAAAGATATTACACTGGGATATGGAGATTGTTTCAACTCACGCAGTATGTTCCGATCCATTAAACCCTTTAACTGAGCCAGGATACTCCTGAAGTCCCAGCGGCCCGCAAAAAATGCAAGGATACCTCTTGTCTTGCCACATCACACATTTATTGGAGAACAAAAAAATTTTCAAGGCAGCATGCTTTAACAAAATATTAACTCGTGAACCCTGAGTGCAGCTAGGTGCTCTTCTTAAATCTCTTACATGTGCTTCTAGGTTGTGCTCCCTCTCCACTGTCAGCTGAAGTGGAGGCAGGCTGCGGATCTTGCTGCCCCGTGGCTTTGGCTGAACTTGGCGCTCTCCTCTGGCTGCTTGAGATCTGGAGGACACCAGCATAATGAAAGCCTCTTGCATGAGTGCAAAAGTCTCCTCTGTCATCACAGCTAAGTAAGGTGCTGGTATCAATGATGGAAGAGCTGAGAAGCCACTGTCCACACTAGGGGCAGGATTTTATGCTGCCCTTGGAAACAGGCGAGGTCAGGGAGCAAACAAAAATGGCAATGCGTGTCATTCCTGACATTGGCCTGGCCCCCTGCCATTTAATCTGGGGCAGGGAAGGCACAGGACTGCCTTCCTGCCCCAGGGCAATTGAGACCTTAAATGGCCAATTAATGGCCACTTAAAGGGCTGTGCCCACCTCCACTCCAATTCTGTGGAGGACGGAGGCACCTGCCACCATGTGGAGATGCCGTCAGATAAGACCTGGCTGCCTCAGGGCAGGGGACGGGGTGGGTGTGGTCCCTCCTTTTTGGGCAATCCATGGTTCCCAGCGGCAATGGCTACCCATCTCAACCAAAGCCCACCCCCTCCTCACCATCCCGTTGCCAAGGCCTGCGTGTCCTTCTCTTCTGAAGACCTCCTGTAGTACGAGAAGCTGCTGGCCCTCCGATTGGAAGGGAAGCTATCTCACTTCTGCCAATCTTTGACAGGCCTTCTTTCTCAGGTCTTCCATTAATGCAGACGTGGATGGATCGACTTCACTGAGCGCTTTAAATATGGTGCCAGCACTTCCAGCGGCGTGACCTCACGCTGCCACCTCCGCCTAACTGGACGCCTCCTTTGGCTCCAAGCAATTAACTGGCTGGCTGCCACAGAATACTGATCCCCAGCCCACCGCCCGCACCCCCACTCCTCGCAACCACCCCCCACCACACCTCCCCCCCCCCCTCACCCCACCAAACCCCCGCCCAAGCAGCTCTTGCTTCCGGTCCCGAAAGCGGAACCTCAGGCCTTGCTGCAAAATTCAGCCCAATTATTCAGCTGAGTTTTAAGATACAAACCTAGACATCTCTGATGCTAACTGTAAGGTGGTACTAGCTGATAAACACAACGTATCTTAGGACATTATTCTGTCTATTCTTTGGGCAGAATATTGTGGCACCGGCAGGGCTCCCGGTGCCGGGTGAAAAGGTTGGGGGAATCGCACCTCAGCCTTTTGGAGCCCAGCCCCGCACAGCGCAATTCTACAGTGCCAGGCCAATTAACAGCCCTGCACTGGAATGCCCATCCCTTTAAAGACGGGGATCCCGCCTCCAATCAGAGGGCCTTGGAACCAGGCCCAGTGCTGGAAACAAGGACAACAGGTAAGTGAGGCAGGGTCACAGGGACCACTCTGGCAGGCCCGGCGATGGTCGTGGGGTGGGGGAAGTTGGTGGGCCTTGAGTACAGGGGGAAGAGTGGGTCCAGGGACAAGGGTCATTTGCTAGCGGGGACCCTCCTTGGGCCATTGATTGACTTCAGAGGAGGCACCCTCCCAAACAAGCACACAGGGAGGTCACCTCATTTTACTGCGTGGCTGAGGCACCCCAATGCCAACGGCAGGAAGAAGAGGCCCTCAAGTGATTGCTAATAGGCCTTTTAAGGGCCTCAATCATCTTTGGCCTGTCCTGCCCCCGACTAAATTGCGATGCAACAGAAAGGCGACGGGCCCTCCGCCCCCAATCGCAATTCTATAGGTTCCCCCCAACACTTAATCCATCTCCAGGTGGGGGGCATAAAATTCTGCCCTTTTAGTACAGAAGTTAACCCTGCTTTACATAAACTGGTAATGCCTCGATTAGAATACAAGACATAGGAATAGCATAAAAATACATTAACATTCACACATTTATGTGAACAACAATTGATTAGTGATAATGAGATAATGATCACTTTTCATGCCATCCAATTAAATAAGTGATACTTTGGTCCTGATATTTATGGGGAGGTAGGAAAGGGGATGGGGGTGGGGGGGGAGCGATGGTGACACGTGTTTGTGGCCAGGAAATCTGGAATGCTGGGGATGCGGGGGTCCTGCCAAGTTTCTCACCCACCCAGCAGCCAGCCAGATTGAGAGGTGGGGAGCTGCCAGGCAGGAACGCCAGCAGTAGAAGACTGCAGCTGAGGAATTCTGGGGACAGTCCCCGTCAATCAAAAAGATTGGGAGCTGGTGGGGGTAGGGTGGTGCTTGGAGGACAGGAGCAAGGAGAGAGAGAGGAAGTGAGAGATCACTCCAAAAGATTTGCTCGAGGGGCTTGGAAAGCCCTCCTGCTCCTCCTGGCCCACAAGAAGTGCTGGAAAAGCACTTACCTACTAAATCTGACAGCTCCCATCTCCCTTTAGCTGCTGGATTTATCTTGCCCTGGGAAACTTGGTCCACAGCCGTTAAATTCAAAAGGCTCCCAAAATCTGAGGAAGTGAGCCTCATTAACATTTCTAGTTATGGGCCTACCTCTGCAGAGCAGGCCGCTCAGACGTCTCCAAACCCACTGTGGTTAAACTGGCAGTAGGTGTGTCCACACAGGTTGGTGTGGGTTACACATTTTCTTTAAACTAACTTAAACCCAACCCCCACCCCTGCCGCCCACTGTGCCCAACCCTCTACTGCCTACTGGGGAGGGGGGGGGAGGTTAAAACTGCCCCCATTATTTTTATCAGCATGGCTTTGTCAGGAAAAAGATTAGAGACTAGAATGTTGGAATTAAACTTCAGCTATATTTTGTCTGCTTTTGTGTAAGTTGTCATTGGAGGTCATTAAAATGTGTCTCTGGTGTACTTACTTCAAAGTTTACATCACCAAGACAACTGAACGCCAAGCAGGGACCTTTGACTTTCAACACAGTTTCATGTTTTTCATTCTGGATGCTGAATTTAGGTATAAATGGATGCCATTCCTGGACAACATAGCCAACAGCCTTCCCTGGTGGTGCCTGAACTTCCAACTGCAAAACAGATAAAATAAATGTATTAGCAACTAACTCATCCCTGAATATTGCAATAATTTAAAAGGAAATTACTCAGGGACACAATTTTTTGAGATTATAATACAAGTTAGAAAACAAAACAAAATCAACTTAATGTAAAAACCAACACATGCTCAGGACCCATGTTTAGATATATTTGTTTTAAACACTAGCTAAACAAGGTTCATTATTAATGGATAATCCTTCTCACACCTCTGACTTCTAATTTATTTTGCTCCAGTCACAATTGTACTCATCTCTCTAATCTGTTGATATTCTAATAATCATTGTTTCTTAGAGCTTTTCTGTCTGGTTCTAAGTTACAAATATGCCATCCTACACAATCTTCCTCCTCTGTGCTCATGATACTGATATCACACATCATAATCTCCTACTCCAACTCATTCTTTGCCAGGAATCACCAACCAAAGGAATTCTTACATCCCCCTCAATCTTTCCTTCCTTATGCAATGTACAGTCTTTTAAAACCCAAGAATGTCACCAACTAACCATTGCTACTTGAATTATTCCATTTTCTCTATTTTTTCCCAAACTTTCATAGTGTCCTGTGCTATAGGTCTTATCCCTTTACGCTGGTTTTTCAACATGAAGAAAACAGAATTGAATACTCAACAGGTAACTTACAGGACCATGCATTTCATGGGAAATGGACAATAAATTAAATTTCAATCTGAAAACCAGCAAAAGTGCCTTGGATTGCCCCATACATGTTGAATAATACTTTTAATTGATTTTTTGTAGGGTTCAAATTTGCATATATTCTACTGTGCATTGACATTCTATAGATCTACAAGTGAAATTACAATATGCACTGGACACAAGTTTTATTTTTGCAAAGTACTTTGTTATGGCCACATGGTGAGAGGGCTGTGTGTGGTCCCCACTGCTCAAATCCCAGCTGACTGCAGCAAATGTTTAAGTTTTAGCTTTAAAAGTAGCCCTCTGGAGAGGGCTGGTGATAATCCCTGTGTGTATTATGTGTCAAATAATTAGACAGCGACAGGTTTTCTTATAGCTTTAAAACAGAAGTTTAACTATTTATTGAGCAAATATTCACTATAGAAATGGTCACAATCACATTCGCACATGTATTCACACACACACACATACATATAAATAGAGAGGAACAGAGTTAAGGGATTTGAAGTGAGTTAGGTTTTTGAATCTGTTGAATCTTCTCGGAGGTCAATTTCTTCTTTAATGTTGCTGGCCTGGGTTATTTGTCGATTTCTCTTTTGGCTGAAATAGCAGTCTGAAGACAGGGGATCACTTCCAGTTCTCTACTGCACAAGTATAGAACTCACAGCAGGGCATCTTCTTTTTGGCATGCTGAATTTTCTCCCAGCTGGACATGCATTGATTATGTTTTGTCTTGATTCTTTCTTTCTCTCTCTCTCTCTCCCCAGAGGGCTACTTTCAAAGCTAAAAGTGTCTCACCTCTTGCCTCTGTTAACAAACATAGATCTTCCTCCATGTGATGACTGACAAAAGCCCAGGATGTGGTGATTTCACATCATCTTTATTTCAGAAGAACCCATTCAATTCAAAAATGTCTCTTGATGGGTTCATGATGTGTAATTGACACCTCTTAGCTTTGGAATGTATCCTTATGGGCTTGCCAGACATAAGACAGTTTAAATATATAAGGCCAGGTATTTTGATCGTCGATGGCCATTTTGAAGCACATTGTCTACTTTTTTTGAAAAAAGAAAAGTCCATTTTTATAACACTTCAGGGTGAGTTCTTGTATTTTCAATTGCTGCACTTTACATAAGCATAACAACTTTTTTTGGGGTATTCTAAGAGTGATATGGAAATAATGAAGATCTGATCAAGGGTAAGAAAGTTTCCACGGAAAGGTCATTAATCTCTTAGAAAGAAGAATTTTATTAGGATCTTGAGCATTCACCTAAGACAAACATTAAAAATCTTTCGCTGAAATGTTACATTAGTCACAACTTTAATTAAAAATGTAATGATTTCCATGCAATCTGTGTAGGTATTTTAATAGCATTGCAGCAATGTCTGTGTATTGAACGCAAACACTGAATACATTCCTGTGTACGAGTATGGAAAATACACAAGGCTCTCCACTGTTAATTGTTTAATTAATAATGCTGAGTTAGCTTTCAGATATTGTAATTGGAAGCTACTTTCCTGTGCCATATTGCACAAGATGCTGATGAATTCAAATTATACAGTCTTTAGTTAACATCTATGAGGATTGTCAGAGGATACAGCAGGATATAGATCGGTTGGAGACTTGGGCGGAGAAATGGCAGATGGAGTTTAATCCGGACAAATGTGAGGTAATGCATTTTGGAAGATCTAATGCAGGTGGGAAGTATACAGTAAATGGCAGAACCCTTAGGAGTATTGACAGGCAGAGAGATCTGGGCGTACAGGTCCACAGGTCACTGAAAGTGGCAACGCAAGTGGATAAGGTAGTCAAGAAGGCATACGGCATCCTTGCCTTCATCGGACAGGGCATAGAGTATAAAAATTGGCAAGTCATGCTGCAGCTGTACAGAACTTTAGTTAGGCTACACTTAGAATATTGCGTGCAATTCTGGTCGCCACACTATCAGAAGGACTTGGAGGCTTTAGAGAGGGTACAGAAGATGTTGCCTGGTCTGGAGGGCATTAGCTATGAGGACAGGTTGGATAAACTCGGATTGTTTTCACTGGAACGACAGAGGTGGAGGGGCGACATGATAGAGGTTTACAAAGTTATGAGCAGCATGGACAGAGTGGATAGTCAGAAGCTTTTTCCCAGGGTGGAAGAGTCAGTTACTAGGGGACATAGGTTTAAGGTGAGAGGGGCAAAGTTTAGAGGGGATGTGTGAGGCAAGTTCTTTACACAGAGGGTGGTGAGTGCCTGGAACTTGCTGCTGGGGGAGGTGGTGGAAGCAGGTACGATAGCGACGTTTAAGAGGCATTTTGACAAATACATGAATAGGATGGGAATAGAGGGATACGGTCCCCGGAAGTGCAGAAGGTTTTAGTTTAGGCAGGCATCAAGATCGGCGCAGGCTTGGAGGGCCGAATGGCCTGTTCCTGCGCTGTACTATTCTTTGTATCTATTTCCTTTCAAAATCCTCAAAACCTCAATCACACTAAACTTCCTCTTCTATAGCCTTTTTGATTTTATTTTGTACCTGGCTACTACATTTTAGCAATCTGTATTCATAGGGCCCTAAATCTATTTGGACCTCCATTGTTCCCAGCTTTTTAACAATTCAAACAATACTCAGATATATCCTTTTTTGCTCCGAAATGGATGACCTCACAGTTACCTGTGTTGAAATCCATCTGCTACAGTTTTGCCCACTCACTTAGTCTATCAATGTAATTTTATACTCCCGTCCACATTATGCCACCAATTTAACACTCGGGCTTCTTACATCAGTAGATATTGGGCACACTCCAGTTCATGGAGAGCAAGGCCTCATTTACTGTAGCAAGTTTTGACACAACACAAGAGAAATATGTGAATAGAAGCCCATATAACCTAATTATTCCTTATAAAGAGTTTTGAAGCAATCTTGAACCAATTATTAAACTTTGTATTGTTACTTAATTACAGTTTACACCTCTAACTGCAGCAAAATCAGGGCATGTCGGCATCTGAAAAAATAGCATTTTATATTTGCATCAAAATGGCAATCACCAGACTGCAGTGGGCTATTACGCAACCGCACTAAATTTATGTTAATTGACAAGTTAACTTAACTCTTGAAAAAGAGTTTTTTCAGTGACATCAGATAGCTTCTGTACCTTTGGAACCATAAGATCATTTCTAAGGAATTTTTCAATTATGTTGCTTTTGCGAAAATGGAATGGTGAGATTTGAACTGTGATAAGGTTTTGAAGAACTATTAGAACTGTGCTTGCCATGTCATCACTTTAGAAATTTATTCAGCTTGTAAGCATTTAGCACATGCAGACCTATCAGTTAACATTAAGTGACATTTTCAGTTGCTCCTTACACAGATTTTTAAAAATTAAATGAGCACTGAAATCTTCATTTCCATCCATTTATCTACCAGACTTTGAGAAATTTCAGTTTGCTTAACTCCATTTCAAGTATTGAGATTAAAAATGTATCTAAATTATTAAAAGTGTTGGCCAGCATACTTTACTTCTCACTCGCCAGCCCACGATTTCCCATCCATTAAAATGAATGGGTAGAAAATTGCAGGCGAGGAAACAGAAAATCCCAGCCGATTGTAAAAACATGAGTAGTAGAGAGCAAGTGTGTACAACTGTAAAGCACCTCCAGCATTGTTGAGTCTACTTTATAAGCAAAATAAGCATAATCAGTCTCAGTGATATGAAAGATGCCCACCAATTTCACCTTCAATCCCTACAATCAGCCTAGAAACATTATAAAAAGTTAAGTGCTATAAAACCTATTAGTCATCTCACCAATTCCCACAAATTTAAATCACCCACCTTCTGTGCCTTTCGCATGCTCCTTTAATGCTCTTGGCACACCTGCCTCTCACCTCTGCCTGGCCTTCCATCTGTTTTCTCCATTCTTCAGGCCTATCCTCAACCCTACACCTCATTTTGTTTTGTAGCCAGCCAGATACTGCCCATGTCTCAGCAGGTGGCACAGAGAGCTGGTCCTTCTAAGTATTTTAAAACACCCACATAGGTTTACTCAGCACCAATCACTTACTTTTGAGGATCAATTTTACACTCTTTAAAAAAGCTTCGAAAGCAAAAGGCTTAGTTCTTTGTAAATCAGCTGATCTGCTGCTCAGATGCTAGCACTGTTTGGGATAGAAATCCAATACTGCACCAATGTGCCTCCTGGCTTGCTGTAGTCATGAGACCTCTACCATGAAGCATTCTGACTGCAGGCAGCCATTACAGATCTTCATTAAAGACAGCTTACACACCAGACTGGTGTCCTGTGAGCTCGTAACAAGCACCATCTACAATTGTAGTACACCCACAATTTCCTAGTAGAGTAACTGTTTAAAATCATGCTTTATTTTGCTAATTTATAAGAGATGTGATATTCTTTGTCTTGTGTATACTTTTTACACTTCTAATTTTTAAAAGTGTAAGAATATGATGTGAGAAGACACAATAGCCACAGGATGGAGTCACAGAATTTTACTTATACAGTAATGTAAAAAAAAAGCTAGGTATTTGATATGGTATAAAAACAGCAAGATTTAAGTCATTTGTCATTAGCCCTGATAGCTTTATTATGCATTCTCCATCCCTATTGGTATTCAGCATGTATCCTGTAAGCTTCATAAGATATTGCTGAATCACTATCTTTGCTGTGATCTAACTGGAAACAACGTTGCTGTTTGACTCTGATTCTAATGAACTTGAAAGTAAATATTTACTTATTTTGTAAAATATAGAAACAGTATATTATATACAGAAAATATATACAACTCTGTCAGATATCTTGAGATTCTTGTATTGACTGTACATGAGCATATCAGATGAGGAAGCTGTTGTAATTGTATGGGAGCAGGCAAGAGTCAATGCTGCCGTGTGACCGTGTGGGTTTCCTCTGGGTGCTTTGGTTTCCTCCCACAACCAAAGACTTGCAGGTTGATAGGTAAATTGGCCCTAGTGTAGGTAGGTGGTAAGAGAATTGAGGGAAGGTGGGGATGTGGTAGGGAATATGGGATTAATGTAGGATTAGTATAGATGGGTGGTTGATGGTCAGCACAGACCTGGTGGGCTGAAGGGTCTGTTTCAGTGCTGTATGACTCTTCTGACTCATCACATGTGGAGCTTTGTTGTGTGCATTACTGGCTGTCGTGCTAACCTGGATATCACTGTACTTCAAAATAATTAATTTTCTGCAAAGTTCTTTGAGATATTTCTGAGACCCATGATAAGCCACTATATGTATGCAAATCTTCTGTTTCAATTTTATGTCTTTGTTTTTTAAAAAATGAATTAAAAATGTAGCTATTAGAGCAGCAGTTGGTACTTCCAAGCTTTGGTATCTGACAAACCAGACCAACTTTCCAAGAATAATTCCCAAGACCAGGAAGCATTCTGCAACAAATGTGAAGGCATCTAGAGATTCAGAACAACAATGTATTTATGTGTAAAAATTCTTCAGCATGGTATTGAGATGCCATAGAGATAATCTGAAATTAAAGAGGGACATTACCATCCTGGAAGACATTATCTAAGCAACATGTTCTTCACAATTTGGATGAAGGAGTCAGGGGAACTGATTGCATGTTTGTGGGTGACACAAAGATGACTGTCAGTGCTAGAGCCCTGGATGAGAAAAAAGTACAATCATATCTAGATGCAACTGACAAATGATGATAAATGTAACATTATGCGCATAGGTATGGTCAAAGCCAGGCATGCGTATGCTGTGCAGGATTCCAAACTAAAAAGTCTACTGAGTTTGAAAAAGATCGAGATGGTATAGTACGAGTCCCTAAAAGGTTTACGACCAGTGCCATGAGACTATATCTAAAGCACTATAAGTTTCTTATAGAAGATCTAGATAAGGCTTTATGTAGAATGCCGTGTTCAGGTTTCATCCCCCCACATGATGAATAATATAGAAGTCCTAGGAAATGTTCGAAGCAGGGACACGAGAAGGATAGCTAGTTGAAAGCCCTTAGTTAGCATGGTAGGTAACAGAGAGCTGGGTCACTTTTCTCTAGAAAAGCTGGACTTGGGGGAGATCTGATTGAGGTATTTGAAATAATGAAGGCTACACTGTGTTCATTTCAGATTATTTGCCAGCAGGGGACATTCATAAAACTTACATAAGCAGAGAAACAGAATAGACGTCAGGAGGTTTTCCTTTTCACTGAAGGTCATTGATTTCTGGAACAAGTTGTCAGCTGATGTAGTGAGTGCAGATTCAATACAGGCATTCATCCTGCTATGACTGATACCACAGTATACAGAAAATAGTCGAGATGCTGGATGATGTTCATTATGGTTACTATGGCCTCCTGGAACTTGTTTTCATTGTTGTTGGGGGCAGGTGAGGAATTTCTCTGGAAAATTGGTAGACATTGCAAATCAACCTTAAAGAGCATCCAAGGGCTTAAGGTCAGCACTGGAGCTCATTTCTATTGCACTAACCAGAGACAGAGGACTGATGGTTCAGTTCTGATAAAGGGTCCATACCTGAAACATTGGGCTGAATCGACATGGAGCCACCGCCGCAGACCCCCCCGTGACATTACAGCAGGGGCCCATTTAAATGGAGGGGGTAGAGTGGCCGCTCCTAATGATGTAAAGGGGGCGGTTGCCACATCCCCGGCAATGGCATCCGGCGCCACCACACAGGTGCCAGCCCCATTTTTAAAGGGCTTCCAGCCTTTCAGGAAAAATTTTAATTCTTAAAAGGTGCCGGTTCAATGAAAATGTAAATAAAAGATTTGTCCACACCTGCAATCCCCTGTCCCCAAGGCCCCCCAATTGATAAATAGTTTTTTGGCCTATCACCCTCAAAAAAAATTAGTTATAAGTAATGACCTTCCCCCCCAAACTTTATCATTGGGTGTGGGGATGGTGGGAAGGGGCTTAGGGTCAAAGAGAATAAAGTTTTTTCCCATTTCCCCCCACCGCCCCAGCCCTGCTAATTTGACTCCTCCCCCCTCCCCACCAGTATCTTGCCTCAGAACTCTACCCGGGGTGGGCACTGCACCGAGGCCTCGCCGGCACCACTAACGTTCGGCGAGGCCTTCTCAGCATCGAGACTCATGGCAGGTCCTCCCGCTAGCATTTTAAGGGCCTCCCCGCCACGAACCACAGTGTCAAGGAGCTGATAAAATCCAGCCCATTAAACTTATCTGTTCTCTCCCCAGATCCTGACTGACCTGCAGAATGTTCCCAGTATTTTCTGCTTTTGCTTTAGATTTCCATCATCTGCATTTCACTTGTTGCTTTTTGGACCAATGGCTTAAATAAATTTGTATTAATAAATGTTCTGATCACTTGTGTCAGTGTTTGTCACAGTTCCAGAGCCAATGTTAGGTAAGTTAAGCAGTTAAAACACTCTTTAATGTCAGGTTCCTATTTATATCAAAATGCAGTACAAACTCTTTCTTTACAGATTGTTCAGGCCAGATTAATAAATCACATCAATTTTGAAGCTAAGTTAGGCAAAAAATATCATTTGGGGAGGAGACGATAGAAAAATCAAGTGCTCTACATGACAAATTATAAAATGTTATTACAGTATTTTAAAAAATGTACTGCTATTCACAAATTGCAGCACGGCATTAAAGCTATCTGCATTCCTTGGGATTATGAGGTTTGAAACCGAAATTCAGTATATAGGCTTTCAAAGTCTTAATAACAGACATTTATACTTTGAGAAGACGGAATCATTTTCATGTGGATAGTGGATCACAAAACAGCCAACAGCTTAGAAAATGTTTTGAAATGAAAGGTGAGTGAACAGAAATAGCTTCAGACACAAACACCAGTTACATTTTTATGCACTCACCTGATGTAGACAACAAGGACAGCAACATGATCCACATCCTAGAGGACGCACAAATTGCATGACAGTGTGTCCTATATTATCCAAAATCTTTATGATAAATGCTCGATTAGACCCACAACATATTCGGTTACAGAATTCACTGTCTTCAACTGCATAATAAACTCTCTGCCCCAAGCTGTTCTTTAGTTCATACTTGTTTTTGGTCTCAAATCCTGTTAAGGCTGAAAAACAAAATGCCATACTTCAATGCCTAGCATATTGTAAAAATAAATTATCCTAGATGTTGTAAAATAAAGTGCCATATCACAGTTCTGAAGGTAGAAATCATGAAAACATAAATAATAAATATTTGTAAATGAATTAATCAGTTAATGCAATTAAGGAATTAGAAGAACTCAAACTTCTGAAATCTGACTGCGTTAGTCTTGATAAACTTCCAATCTTTGGTTTTAAAACCAGTCAGCTTCCCTGGTGTTGAACATGCATATCTGAAATATCCATGGTGGTTCTTCCATACACCTGCCGTAACATTGTCAGAAGATCAGTGGAAACCGTAGAAAAATGGCATATCCATTTTCTCAGGTTTCAGCAAGAGATTGGAGGAATTCCTGAAGAAATTCTACCGAGAGAGGCTAGACCAAGTGTAGTCTTGAGACAAAGTATGGTTAAATTCCAAAATGTAGTTACCACACAGAATATAAACATATTTCTGTACTAAAATTATTTTATTTATTCAGCCCATCCAATACAGCTCTGCGGAGAATTCAGGTAATTAAAAAGTCAAATCAAAAAATATGACAACCTTTCCAAACATGTTAAGTTGATGGTTTTTAACAGCTGTGTGCAGGAATTGCAACTCTGGCTATCTTGATCACTGTCTGGTCATGGATCAGTTGTCAATTATGGAGAAAGAGCATATTATTTTGATTTCAATTCAGATTTCCCTAGTGTTGAGACCAGAATTCTTCTAGTTGTTGACAATGGCGGAAAATAAAATGTGGCTTAATGATGGGTGCATGAGGTGACGATATATTTCCTCATCCAAACTAGCACTGTCAGAAATCAGAATAGGAAAACTTATAAGGTTACCCTTTAACATAGTTACTAGCTTAAACCATCATTCCTACGTATGTAAGCAAGTTAAAAAGGACAAAATTAAAACTGGTCCAGATATCAAACTCTAATTTTTGTCAAGTATCTGCAAAAATAAACCCCTCCCTGCAAATAGCACATTGTATCATGTAACCATGAATTACGAAAAGTATTATGTGTAAGTAATCACCTACAGGCACAATACCAAAAAATGTTGCCACCACTGATTTTAATCTGTAATAGTTTAAAAGAGTTTGGCAGGGGAGGTGGGGGGTTCAATTGGTTATCCCCAGAAATGGGCACAAGGATCGTGATGCACAATTAATCCCACGCCCAAACACTGGAATGCAGGCAGGACACCAACATCGCACTGCTTGCTCATTATAATGATTTCTGAATGCACCCAGCACTAGCTGCACATTTCATTGACTGCACGCATCAGCAGGGCCCAATATGACTACTTCCCAGCAATACTTAAAGCAAGTCTGCACCTCTTAAAGGGAAGGATCAATGTGGTTCCTGGAGGTACTGAGATCACTGTTGCACAGCACCAAACATCTTAATCAACAATGGCTGACGATGGGAGAGCACGAGCACCAGGGGTTTTGGACACTGCACTGGAGGTCTTGATGGAGGAGGTGGAATGGAGGAGAAATATCTTTTATCCTCAAGGGGGCAGAAGGCCCTCCAGACACATGCTCAGAATGCAGTAGGAACAGATAGCCGCGGAAGTCAATACCAAGAGTGATGTCCAAGGACCTGTGTGCAGTGCCAGAAAAATTTTATGATCTTGCATGAGTGGTCAAGGTCAGTGAATGCATCATCAAAAGCTGCATCTTACCAACTGCACCACTAGCGTCACACACTGCTCAAATCACCACATCACCAACATTCACCTACCAACAATCTCCATCAGGACTCATACCCAACATGCATGGTTTCACTTCACCCTCACACATTTAGCACTGTTACAAGTATTAAACCCACATCTCACAGCTTGCACACACTGCCAGCTATTCAACCATCACACAAACATTGCACCACACTCACTGACACACATCCCATGCTCTTACAGCAGAAGTAGCACACAACCAGAGGCAACAGGAACAAACTGGAAGGGGAGAGGCACACCTGCATGTTCTAACCCCACTGGAAGAGTCAGTGCTGGCCATTATGGGAATGGCCATTGCTGAGGCAGTGGCCATTGGCAGTGCTGAAGCCATCGATGATAATGATTGCATACTAATCATCTTTCTCTCATCCCACTTCTCCGAAAATAGAAGCTGCTGATGGTGTAAGCATACTCTTCTTTCTTTATTTTATTTTTTTTTTTAAAGAGATACAGCACTGAAACAGGCCCTTCGGCCCAGCGAGTCTGTGCCGACCAACAACCACCCATTTATACTAACCCTTCACTAATCCCATATTCCCTACCACCTACCTATACTAGGGGCAATTTACAATGGCCAATTTACCTACCAACCTGCAAGTCTTCAGCTGTGGGAGGAAACCAGAGCACCCGGAGAAAACCCACGCGGTCACAGGGAGAACTTGCAAACTCCGCACAGGCAGCACCCAGAACAGAACCCGGGTCACTGGAGCTGTGAAGCTGCGGTGCTAACCACTGTGCTTTATCTTACTTTATCCTCTCGCCTCCTCTCACCACCCCTTGTCTCTTTTTCCTTTCACACATATCCAAGAACTGCAACTTTCCCAGGCAATGGAAGAAGAGCAAGAGACAGTGAAGTTGAAGGCACAGAGTCACTCGATTTCACAGTCGCAGCCAGTAGCTCAGACACTGACACTGTGTGTAATGTAGAGGACAGTCTCACGATAGGGTCTGCATGTGGTGTGACATAAGGCACAAGTGCACTGCAGCCAGGGGAGGGGGAAGAAAATAGAACAGGTGCCAGCAAGGTCACACACTAATTCTGCTGCAGAGGACCCAGATGAATACTAGGCTACTGAAGAATGTGAATACAAAAGCAAAATACTGAAGGTGCTGAAAATATGAAAGAAAAACAGAAAATGCAGGAAATATTCAACTGGACAGACAGCATCTGTGGAGAGAGAAATAAAGTTAACATTTCAGATGGATGACCTGTCGTCAGCACTGAAAAAGTTAGGAGATGTAATAGGCTTTAATTAAGTACGGAGGCAGGGAAAGAACAAAATGGAAGGTCTGTGATAAGGTGGAAGGGACGGGAGATTAAATGTTAGAAGGGATGATGATAAAAGGCAAAAGGAGATGGTTGGTGAAAGAGAAGGCAGTGGTTGATACACACACACACACACACACACACACACACACAAATACTCGGTGCACTGGGACCCCTGCTAGAAAGCCTGCCCAAAATGCTGCAACAGACTCAGATGAGGACTTTGATGGACCAAGCTACTGAAAAAGGTGGACGTAAATAACAAAATGTTTTGTGCATTGGAAAGCTTGCTTTCAATGTCAAGGAGCAAGGATTAGTTCAGCACCAACTTTTCACAGGGCTTTACGCAGAACTGAGAGCCCATCCTTTCCAACAAGAAGCAAGTGTCCACCTCCATCAACACACATGCAGTCAACCATGATGCAACACCTGATGGGTCAGCTTCCATAGCAGCACAAGCAGCATGCACCCAACATCGGAGTACTGCCTTGGAAGCTCAGACTGCTGTCACTATGGCTCTGGATACCAGTGTGCAATGTAGCTTCCAGGGTGTCACACTACTCCAGTAATCTGTTCTCCAAAAGATCCTAAAGATGCTCTGTAAATATGGCCTCCTGCTGAGAGCCTCTCTCCCCCTCCATCTTCTCGCAGCTCGTCCTGCTCGGAGTGGCCTCTGCTCATTGTCCCAGACATGCTCAAAGCCAGGTGAAGGCTTACTGTTCCACTCATGTGTGGGAGCAACTGGTCTGTGCACAAGCCTTTAAGTCACCAAAATGTATTTCAGCACTTAGATTGTACACTACTGAAACTTTAACCAACTATAGAAAAGCACACAAAACTCAGAATTGTGACAGCCCGAAGAAATAAACCAGCAACTGGCCTGTAAGTAATTGATGATCCCATTAAATGGCACTGTTGGGGCTCTTTCCTGCTGCTTAGCACATATTCAGCTGTGCAAGGGTAAGAGATGGTGAACGCTGGAGCGTGGAGCTACAAAATGGCAGTGCTGGCATCAAATCAGCATTGTACATTGATTGATGTCATGATCTGCCTACTTTGCACGCTTCTGGAAGACACTAAGGGGGGAATTGTAACAGGGAAGGGGAAGTGGGTTTGGGTGCGTGCAGGGAGTTAAATCCACTAAAAATGGTGTTGGGTCGGCATCCTGACATCATCCTGCCCTCTTCCTGGTTTCACCCAGATGGGTTCGGAGGAGAGTGGGGAACCTCCATGCAGCTGTAGGGTAAGGCATTTAAAGATTCAAAAAGGTCATTAAATGCTGCTTTCATCTTGCATTCTGGCTTTAACAACCAAAGCATCTATTTTCCAAGCTCTCAGCAACTCATTAGGGTCACCAAGGTGAGTGCAGAGCAGGCAGTGCTTTTTCAGTGAATCTGACAGGCTGGGAAGCCTTTGATCAGTGAAACTGAAGAGCTCTAGCCAAGGCCAGGTGAGAGGCTGCTGCTCACAGCATTCCTTCTCAGAGTGTTTCACTGCTTGATAGGTGATTGACAACTTCTCGGAAACCACTTCACATGACTTGCACTTGACTCACCTTCAGCTGCACTTCTATGTTACCAGCATGGGAGCAGCTGATGCAGCTCCACCTTTTACCTCTGATGAGGAACAAACGTAGCAACAACACTAGCACCAAACGTCTTCTCCTCACCCACATGCCACTCCATAGAGCAGAAGGGATGGACACAGAGATCCAGCTCCAAGGAGGCAAGATCCCCAACATAAAGTCTACAGGTCAGTGCTCTCGATATGTGTGAGCATCAGTGCCTCAGGAGGCTCAGGCTCTCACAGCAGGTCACTGCTGACATCTGCAGCTTCCTGGAACAAGACCTCCAAACCAGATGGGTGCACATTGCCAGTGGTCGTCAAGATGCAGGTCACTGGAGGGCCACCCCCCAGGTCTCTGCATTTCCCCAAGTTTGTGCGCTCTTTTCTCGTACAAGGAGAGAAAGCAGAGAGTTCTGAGTGTTGGTAATGGCTTGTATGGAGAGGAAGGAAGAACCACATTTGTGGAGGTTGACTGTGAGGTATGGGTGCGAGAGGGCAATTGGATAAGGGTGAGTGAGAGTGTTAGCTGTTCAGATGGTAATGTGAGGTGCCTGGAGAGAGAGGAATAAGCTGCAAGTTTGTGTTGTTCTGAGGAGTGCTGTGCAGGGGAATGCTGGGAATGTCAGAGTGTGGAGCTTGGCATCTGCAAGTGCTATGCCACTCACTTTTCCCGCCCTCCTGAGGTCCTGAATCCTCTTGCTGCACTCTGTCTCCAGGCTGGAAGAACCACACTTCTACTGCTGACTTCCTCGGTCACTTCCAGCGACACCTGCTTGGTTGGAGAGGATATACTCTTCCTCCTGCCCTTGAGAAAGATCACCTCAATGCAGTACCTCAGATCCTGCAGTAGGACCTCCAGGTAAGAGTGAGACCCGGAAAGCAGCATTCCCAGGTCCACTCTCCATTCCTGTGGTTGCTGCAGCCTTTAAAATCCATGGCCGGATCAGCCTTTCTGACCTCTTCTGGGCTCCCTGTAATGAGAAATCCTTTCTTTGACAGATCAGGTGCTTGATCCTGCCCACCCTCTGATTGATCAGGGAACCCAGAAGCAGGATGCTAATGCTGTGGCTCAGTTGAAGAGTAATGGCAAAGCCCAATGGAGATTCCAATGCATCTTTTTTCCAAAAATATACTTTATTCATAAAAATCCATAGAAGTACATTATATAACCAGTCAAATTTGACATTACATAAAGTGCAATACAGGTCAGTTTGTTTCAATACAGTACATGAGATGCCTCACAACATTTGCCATTAGAGGTTATATTTACAATGTAACATTCCGTGTCAAACATTCTCTGGTGCATTCAGTCCGAAGGGTTTTACACAGGTTCCAGCCATTGTTATACTATGTCAGGAGGGCCTTAGACAGTAGTTTTTGTTTACTGCGGGTCTACACACTTGATGCAGCCGCACACAAAGGTGGCCAGTAGGGTGCAGGTAATGTTGGGTATGATTTTTCCCCTTTTATCTAGAGGTTTTAACATTGTGTCCCTGCAAACACAGTCCATTTTCGATGTTCAGATAAAATGGAAGATGGTTCGGGTGACCGCCATGGCACAGGAATGGGCTATAGGCAAGACCTGGACGACGCAGAGCAACACCGGGAACTGCGTGCACCTAATGACTAGGTTCTTACCTGCAATGGAAAGGGAGCATTGCTCCCACATGCCCAGTTCCTGTTTCATCATGGCGATAACCTCCTTCAAGTTTTTTTGTGAATGCCCTGGCCCCTCCGAACCATTTCGCCAGCGCCTTCAGGTAGTCTGACCTGACAGTGAAGGGGACAACGGATCAATCGGCCCAGTTTCCAAAGAACGTGGCTTCGCTTTTGCAGTGATTTACTTTGGCTCCCGAGCCCAATTCGAACTGGTTGCAGACACTCAGTCTGAAAACTGACAGCAGATATGAGCAGAAAACGGTGACGTACTCCATATACAGGAAGGCTTTGACCTGAGTGCCTCCACTGCTCGGGATTGTCACCCCTCTTATGCCTGCACCCTTCCTGATGGACTCAAAAAGGTTCAATACAGCACATGAACAAGACAAGGGAAAGAGGACAGCTCTGCCTGACCCCAGATTAGATCAGAAAACATTCCGATTCCCTTCCATTGGAGAGCACGTCACCAATGTTTTTTTAAAAATATATTTTATTCATACAATTTGTAAAAAATACATTACATGACAGTTCAAATTTGATATTACATCAAGTGCAAAACAGATCAATTTCTTTCAATACACTATATGAGGTGCCTCACTACATTGCCTTTACAAGCTATATTTACAAGGTACATTTACATTGTACGTCAAACATTCTCTGTTGCATACACCCCAAGGGGTTTTACATGAGTTCCTGCCCCTTGGTACACTATGGCGGGAGGGCCTTACACAGTGGCCTTTCCCCATTGTGCCTTTGCGGCGGCTGCTCCAAGCTTTAGTGCATCCCTCAGCATGCAGTCCTGGACCTTGTCGGCAATGGGTTTCCAACCTGCTAATAGTGCCTGCCAAAACGGCGGGACCAAGTTCTGAAAATTCTGCCCTAAGATCACATATGCTAACCTCTTTACCAAGATGGTGTACGGCATACTTCACGTCAGAAGTGCATGCTCGCACTGAGGGAGCTATTTTGGAACCTTAAGGGCTTCATATTGCCCCCAAAAGAGGGGACTACTAAGCCCAACTTTGCTTCATGGAATCCATTGAAACACAAAGGGAAGAGGTTGTGAGAGAAGGAGAATCCTAAATAAGGGAAAGTTCTGGAATTGAGGACTGTTTGACCCCATTTTAATGCCATATTTTACTTTTTTTTATGCCTAACAGGATTCTTGCTACTTAATTTTTTTTTCAAACAAATTAGTCAACAAATTCAAGAGTTAATGATAAATAACTTTTCAACGTTCACACTATTCCAATTTATGAAACTCATTTACTCATTTCTGTATCCATCTCTTATGGCCCTGAAACCCAAATGTATCATTTATACAGTACCAAGCACTGTAAAGCTCCAACTTTTTTTTTAAAAAGCAGACTTGGTTTAAGTTACTAGCTATCAGCAAAATTATACTCACCTTCAACAAGCTCAACAACTTGATGAACAAGTAATTGGTCAACCTGTGGAGGAAAGAATGATTCTGTCTCAATACTTGAAAGTTATCTTAAGAGTTTCTTACTTCTTTAAACGTTCAATTTCCCATGCATTACATAAGTGAAGTCTGCACACAGAAATGTAGTTAATTGCTCACATGCAGATACTATGTCCTTTAAATAAAGCTGCCACTTCATTATTAAAGTCAATTGTCATGCAATGGAACCCGATCATTTTAACCAAGTAGTGTAGCCATAAGCTTACATGATTTGTTGAGCTATTGATAAAGACTTGTATCAGCCTCTGCACAATTATCACATCAAGGAGAAAAATTAAATTCCTGTCACTGTATGACTAAATTGTACTCTAAATACTGAATGAAAAATCAATATCCAGGTACAAAAAACATGTATGAATGTAAGAATTTATAAAAGTTCCCATGGCACTATTTTGAAGAACAGCAGAGGAGTTATCCCTGGTGCCCTGGCCAATATTTATTCCTCAATCAACATCACAAAAACAGATTACCTGGTCATTATCTCATTGCTGTTCGTGGGAGTTTGCTGTGTGCAAATTAGCTGCTGTGTTTTCTACATTACAACAGTGACTGCACTTCAAAACGTACTTCCCCGACTGTAAAGCACTTTGTGACACCCTGTGGTCACGTGAAAGGTGCTAAATAAATGCAAATCTTTATTAATTCATAAATTTATGGTTTTTGGAGTGAGAAGCATCCTTTATAAAATCACCATAACTATACTTTTGATAGAATCGATACGTAATGAATTCTCTTGCCTCCATCTAAAGCATCATATTGGGAACATTTTGCATGGGTTGCCATTCCTGAGGCCTTCGTAAAAGGAAACTGGCCAAGGAGAGTGATTTGTGGCCTGGTCCAGAAGGTTATTAGTTGCATTGGGGCAACTGGTGGCTGGGCTTTGGGGTGGTGGTGGGGGGGGGGTGGAGAAGGTGGAATTCAGTAGTCGGGGAGCAGCGGACCATTTTCTTTTAACACTGGGGCTCCTGCTCCTCCCAGCTCCACATTCAGATATCCATATTTTAAAAACATTGTTGGTTGCAGCCTAACATGCTAACTCTTCAAGGCTTTCCTAATTGCAGTAGGCGATGTTACCGGTTGCCTCAGGTCAAACCGAACTTGCAGTGGGGGCTTCAAACAGGCATTGACAAATAAAGCACCTAATAACTATTTCAGGTGTGGGCACTGCGTGCCGATTTTTGGGCTTTTAACCATATGGCTGGCGGCGCACTTCTGTATCGGAATGAGCGTGCACTTCCTGCTTAGCATAATGGAGGCTTAGGAGGCTGCTTAGCATCCAAAAAACAGGTGCAATGTGGCTGCATTTCCAGACCACTATGTTTGTGCAAATGGTAACAAGAGATTGAGAAAAAAAGAAAAGTAAGAATTTCAACCATCATACCATGCATGTATACTGAATATGAATATATTATTTTGAATGGATTATTTCTGAAACTGGTTCTAAAGATCGCATGACATGCCATATGATGCACACATGCAGAGACAATGAAAGAAGCCTTTTAAATTGCACTCCCTTACAAATTTTATCATGCTTCCAACTATTTAATTTCTGCAGTACTATTGCCATAAAGGCTCAGATTAGAAAAGAAATAAGAAAATGTTGACCGTCATTTTCTTGCACTCAGATACACAGCATCTGGCCTGTCTGCCCGAAATGAACTAATCAGCTATTACATTACCACATTGCAGTATACCACCTCCCATCACAGATTACTCAGCAGCCTTTTACCCTGACAAGTCTAAAATAAAGCCATTATATTGTCTCAATATTTTAAAACAAGTCAGGCAATTTGTGCAATAAAATAAGGAGAGTGTATCACTAAAAAATACACCACTAATGAGTCAGACATGGACAATTAATTTAGATTGCTGCTGCTTGAGTTGTTAGTTTTTAAAATGTTCATGCTAATTAAGGTGAGAGCTGTTAGTGCTGGGGAATAAAACTCTTCCTATTTCAGGGCACCAGTGTCAGCCTCTCACACTACCAGTCAGATGGAGCACTGCCAGATGCAGAGTGAAGCCCAACAAGGTGCTTCAGCCCCAATCTCAGAAGAGTACCCCATTAGTACACTAACTACCCTATGACCTCTCTGAGTGAAATTGCCAATTGGTGCTGAAATGGAGACTGTTATTTATAAATCTCATGTCCACTTGGAACTCTACTGACTGAGGCTGCTCAAATTCATTTCCCATAGCATCCTTGCAGTTAGAAGACAGAAGAAACTCCAATCCCATCAGTTGGGGCTGGATTTGAACCAAGAATCCAGAAAAAAAGAGGCCAGTGTTCAACCTACTGTATCACCCACATTCTTCAATAAGTTATATTTCTAATGTTCAGCAATTTATTTTGAGTATTTGTAGCACTTTACTGAAATATATAAAAAAGTAATGGTAGGTTATGCTCCCAGGCTTTGACATGAATTGATAGCATAACTATCACTTGCTTACCATTGTAAGGTACTCTAATCCAGGCGGACAGTTAGGAATAGAAGCTGGTGTTTGCATCCACTGTACTTGGGGCTGAGGTAGTCCACTTGCTTGGTGAGTTAGCATAGGAGCACTGGATGGAGGATAAACAGCATATCCTGGTTGAGATGCAAAAGGACCTGCTCTCACACAGGTAGAGAGACACACAGAAACAGAGAGATAAAGAAAGAATCAGTGCAATTTCCAATTGCCTGTTGCAGCCTTTGTGGGGACAGGTCATCAAATCCTCTGTCCTCCCTTTGAAGATGCAGCAACACTCCCCACCAAATCTAGGAACTCAGCACAACACCTCCAGAAACAATCCACAGTACTACCAGAAACTTTGCAAATAACCTGACCTGCAAATTGGGTGCCTGACCCTGACACTACTGCTGGGCCCCGCTTGTACCTGAACACATGATCTTTGGTGAGTGACCAGCAAATACGTTGATTGGACCTGCATGGTTCACGTTTGTAAGTAGAGCATCAAATCAGCTGATTGGGCTGTTTGACATCATGACAGTACCTGTTCGGAGGCCCCCAGCACACAATATATAAACCATATAATTATTTATGTTTAGGTAAGGCATCTTAATGCATAAACAGCACATGTTTATAAATATAAGAGCTAGGAATTGTGGGATAGTAGCTAAGGATCATGAAATGGGGACAATTTAAAACCACTCAGAATGCAGAAGGACAGGCTGAGCAAGGGTGTGCCTTGTTGTAGTGCTCTTCCGCTGCTGTTCTCATTGGAGTTGCACTATGCCACCCACGTGACACCTAGTTCATTCAGAATCTTCCGTAAAGAAATCAGGGAGGGTAGGATTTCTGATGATAAAACCAACATGGAAAGCTCGGATACTGATACATTATTTACTGAAACTGGTCACACATTCAGCAAATGGAAGCCTTTTCTACTCATAGTTTAAGGGATGCACTGTAGGAGTCCGCAATACTACACGAGTTCTGTCTATTGCACTTTGGGGAACTTCGCAACTTGTTAAAGCTGTTTGGTCCCATCACATTGCTGCCTGGCAGTCATACAAAACTGAAATGAACTCCCCTGCTTTCCTAAATGGTGTCAGTGACATGATGAATGTACCCCTGAACAGTACCCTAAGTGATATTGCACAGGGCCCTTGTGGCTGCTTGAAATGAGCTGGTGGCATAAAAGTTGAGCACTGTGGTAACTTTTACTGCCATAGGTGAGCAGACAATCTCAATTGCAGTTCTTCATGAAGGTACAAAAGATCTGCTGTGACCTCTTTGCGTATCTGGTGGGTACATGCTCATCAAATGCTGTCTCCTCCTGCTTTTCACTATCCTGTACTACTGCTCTTCTATTAAATTAGCATGTAAGTGAATGTCAATGCCTGGTATTCAGAATCTATTTCGTGGGGGTGGTAAAATTTCCTAGTGAACTCAGAGTTCCTCAGGCTGCTCGAGGCAAAATCGCTTATGTTGAGGTAAACAACAAAAAAAAAAATCCACACCTAAAGCTCTCTTATAAAACCAGCAATTGCCTTTTAATGCTTCTGCAAGCTATAGGTTCCAAAATAAAGCACTTCTATTGATATCACCTAATACTGCTCCTGATCTAGTACTGAATTATTCTTGATCCAATGGGCACGCTAATCATGCAATTTGAGGTGATTATGAGCTTCAAGCAGCATTGGTATGCAGACTGTCAGAAGGCCCAATACCTGACCAAATACAGCAGCACAGCCATTACAGGTTAGAAACATGGAACAGGCCAAATGGAATCTTCACCTGTCCATCAGATTCATACATTCATAAAGACAGGATTCACCCCAATTTATAGGTCTCAGTAAGTACAATCTCAATTTCAACACCAAAAAAATGCTGAATAGTTGAGCAAGTTCACAACCAATGTCTCTTTATCCACATGGAAGTTTTGACAGGGGCATTTCATAAGATAATTAAGGATGAGGAAAGCCATTTGAGGCATCTTAATTCATTTATCTAGAAGCATATTATAGTTTCTTCCATTGGTTTCTAAATGATTCCAGGATTTACACCTCCATTACTAAGTGGGAGCTCATTCCAGGTTTTGATCACTCTATGTGAAAAGCTTCCATAATCACAGTTCTAAATTTGTCTTTTACTAGTTTGAACCTGTGTCCTACTTTTGCAGTTAAAGTAATATTTTAGATTTACCTTTCAATATCTTTAGTTTGTATACCTCTTTACATTTGCCCCTCAAGATGCCTCTTTCTGGAGTTTGAAAAGCCAAAGTTTGCCAAGTTTTTCCTCATAACTCCCTGTCAATAGCAATCAACCTCATGGTTTTTCTCTGCACTGCCAGATGTTGAACTACATACACAAAACAAGTCAGAGGAAGTCATAATAAAACCGTACAATACGTTGTACAGACCACACTTTTGGACATTATCTCCCGTTCTTGATGAGACGCAAGGGAAACAATCATACTTCCTTCTCTATTATTATCTCATTGAATATATTGTTGCATATACAATTGAATATTTTTTTAATGTTTACATTTGCTTCAGTATGCTGCATAACTGCTACACACACTTTTTTGTGTGACAAGTTTCAAATCATGTAGCTTGTACTGGAATTACATTTTTAGTTTTGGATACTTAAAGGTCCAAGATTTCAAATAGGCCCAGCTTGAGGTAAACTAACAGGAGGAGATAATCTGACAGTCTTTCCCAGATAGGGAGCAGAATCTCAGAGTTCCAGCTCCAGAGTTTCATTGCCCCTGATAATAGAAATTTTTGTTTAATTTATTCAGTGGAACTGTTGCCAGAATAATTTCCTAAGTACTTTTTAATACAGAAGATATATCCTGATTTTTTAAAGTTATCACTTCCAAAACAAGGTGTGTGGTTTTCAATAAAATTGGGACAAATTTTGGCATTCAGTATTAATCTGCAATGGCTGATGGCTTGGCTATTTATTGGAACAGAATAAGCCATCAAAGTCGAACTAGTCAGGTCATCAAAATATTTTATAAAAAGCCTGGAAACTTCAATTCAGTTGTGCAATGTCATTTGGAAAAGGAACAGACTCTGGCAGTGCAGGATCGTCTATGGTGAAGTTACATAAATTACAGTTATATAGCCTCTAGAATTGAGACCTAAAACCCAATATGGGGGTCCAGATATGTGATCCTTGCCAGGTGGATTGAGGCCTTCTGGAGATCCTAGCTTGTTTATGAAGGAAACCCAGCACAGTGGACGTTTAGACATAGTTCCTAACTTTTGTGAGGGCTTTAAACTTTAGCTATTCATTGCCTACAGGATAGCAACATAGGAACAGGAGTAGGCCATTTAGTCCCTCAAGCCTGTGCTGGCTGCTCTGCAACCTAACTCCATATGCCTGCATTTGCCCCATATCCCTGATACCTTTGTAAAACATAAATTTGTCAAACCCAGGTTTAAAAGTAACAATTGATCTAGCATCAATTACCATTTGCCCTCTGTATGTAGAAGTGTTTCCTAACTTCACTCCTCAAAGGTCTGGCTCTAATTTTTAGACTATGCTGCCTAGTCCTAGACTCCCCAATCAGTGGAAATAGTTTCCCTCCATCTATCCTATCTGTTCCCCTTAATATCTTGAAAACTTTGATCAAATCACCCCTTAACCTTCTAAATTCCAGAGAATACAATGGCTATTGTACACTAATTGTATTTAATTTTATGCAGGTGGTGTGCATTAACTGGGGATTTACTTGTGCCCCTATTAAAAAAGAATAGACTGAAACTTTGTTTGTCAGGTGAGGAGGTACATATTTGTAATATGTATCTCTGAAAAGTAAATGCTTATAAAAGGTGTGTCAGGCTTGGCTTCAGTTCTATCCTTCAGTGCCTGGCTTTCTGGAGTATAACATATAACCCCAGTTTGTGTAATCTAATCTCACAATTTAACCCATGAAGCCCAGGTATCATTCTGGTAAATTTATGCTGCACTCCCTCCAAGGCCAATATCCTTTCTAAGGTGTGGCACCCCAAATTGCACAGAGTATCCTAAGTGTGGTCTAACCAGGACTTTCTATGGCTGAAGTATGACTTCTACCCCCTTGTAATCGAGTTCTCTAGATCTAAAGGCCAGCATTCCACGAGCCTTTTTGATTATTTTCTGTACCTTTTCATGACATTTTAATAATTTAAGTACTTGGACTGCATGGCAGGTATGTGGAATTAGGCCGCAGATCAGCAATGATCTCATTAAGTGGCGGAACAGTTTCAAGGGGCTAAATGGCCTACTCCTGTTCCTATGTGCCTATATTCCTATGTTAGCACCCTGCAGTATGCCCCACTATTTCTAGCTTTTCGCCATTTTCAAAGTATTCTGTTCTATCCGTTTTAGGTCCAAAGTCCTACATCAAAATCCATTTGCCGCAGTTTTGCCCATTCACTTAATCTATCAATTGTAATCTATCTTTGTAGTTTTATGCTTCCACCTACACTACTTGGAATGCCACCTATCTTTGTGTCAGCAGTAAATCTGGATCTGTGGTTTTCTATTCCATCATCTAAATTATAAATATGATGAATAGTTGAGGCCCCAACACAGATCCTGTGGGACACCACCAGTCACACCCTGCCAATTAGGGTACCTGCCCATTATCCCTATTCCTTGTCTCCTGCCACACAGCCAATTTCCTAACCAGGTAAATAATTTGCCTTCAATTCCATGAGCTTCAACTTTAGCTTAGCATCTATGATGGACTTTCTAAATGCTTCTGCACATCCATATAAATTGCATCCGTAGACATTCTGCTGCCCACTACTTTTGTTACTTCTAAAAAAAAAATCAGATTTGTCAGGCATGACCTACCCTTTACAACTTCTCTCTGATTAGCTGAAGTTTTTCAAGTTATTCAGTCACCCTATCTTTAATGACAGACTCAAGTAATTTCACAACAACAGATGTTAGGCTAACTGGTCTACAATTCCCTAGATTCCCTCTGTCACCTTACTTTAATAGCGGAGTGAAATGAGCAATTTTCCCAATCTAGAGAAATGGTTCCCAAGTCAAGAGAACTTGAGAAGATTATAGGTGGGCATCTGTAATTTTCTCACCTGCTTCCTCTAAAAACTTGAGGATGGAACCATTTGGTCCTGGGGATTTGTCATTTTTTAGTGCCATTCTTTTCTTTATTACTGTTATTCTGCTTATGTTAATTTTGATAAGTCCTGTCCTTAATTCAATATCACCTTCCTAGTGATGTGTGGCATGCTGACCTCCTGCTCCACTGTAAATACTGATAAAGTAATTCAACATGTACACCATTTCCATATTTTCACTGACAATGTCATTGCCATCAGTTTTCAAAGGGCCCAAATTGCTCCTGACCACCCTCTTTTTCCTAGTATAATTGTATATGTTGATTTTGATATCCCTTTCAAGTTTCTTTTCATATATCTTTTTGTAATTCTTACAATCCAATTTGCCACCCTTTGCAATTTTCTCATTCGCCAAGATCTGTGCTATTTTTTGCATTTTGTATGCTTTTTCTTTTAGCTTTATGCTGTCTCGGTTATCTCTTTAATTGGTCATGGCTGTCTTTTTTGGCAACATAGGAAATAAGAGCAGCAGTAGGCCATTCAGCTCCTTGAGACTGCTCCACCATTCAACTAGATCATGGCTGATCTTCCTCAACACCATTTTCCCACATTATCCCCATATCCCTTGATGCCTTTAATATCTAGAAATCTATCAGTCTCTGTCTTGAAGATGCTCAATGACTGAGCTTCCAGCGCCCTCTGGGGCAAAGAATTTCAAAGATTCACCACCCTCTGAAGAAATTCCTCCTCATCTCAATCCTAAATGGCCTACCTCTTATTCTGAGACTGTGTCCCCTGGTCCTAGACCCCCAGACAGGGTAAACATCCTTCCTGCATCTACCCTGTCAAGCCCTGTAAGAATTTTGTGTGTTTCAAATGAGATCACCTCATATTCTTCTAAACTCCAGAGAATACAGTCCCAGCCTCCTCAATCTCTCCTCACAGGACAATCCCACCATCCCAGGAATTAGTCTGATGAACTTTCATTGCACTCCCTCTATGGCAAGTGCATCATTCCTTAGGTAAGGAGACCAAAACTGTATACAATACTCCAAGTGCAGCCTCACCAAGGCTCTATACAATTGCAGCAAGACTTCTTTACTCCTGTACTCAAATTTTCTTGCAATAAAGGCCAACATTCTATTTGCCTTCCCAATTGCTTGCTGCACCTGCATGTTAGCTTTCAGTGACTCATGAACAAGGACACCCAGGTCCCTTTGGACATCAACACTTCCCAAACTCTCACTATTTAAGAAATACTCTGCATTTGTTTTCCCTACCCAATTGGATAACTTCACATTTCTTGCACATTATATTCCATTTGCCATGTTCTTGCCCACTCACTTAGCCTGTATAAATCCCCTTGAAGCCACTTTGCATAGTCCTTACAACTCACATTCTCACCTAGTTTTGTGTCATCAGTAAGCTTGGAAATATTACATTTGGTCCCCACATCCAGTTCATTGAAATAGATTGTGAATAGCTGGGACCCAAGCAATGATCCTTGTGGTACCCCACTAGTCGCAGCCATCAATCTGAAAATGATATGTTTATTCCTACTCTGTTTTCTGTCTGTTAAACAATTCTCAATCCATGCCAGTATATTACCCTCAATCCCACGTGCTCTAATTTTGTTTACTAACCTCTTGCGTGGGACCTCATCGAAAGCCTTCTGAAAATCCAAACACCACATCCACTGGTTCCTCCTCATCTATTCTGCTAGTTAGATCCTCAAAAAACTCCAACAGGTTTGTCAAACATGATTGCCATTTCATTAATCTATGCTGACTTTGCCCAATCCTACCATTATTTTTTTAAGTGTCCAGTTATAACATCCTTGATAACAGATTCTAGCATTTTCCCTACTACTGATGTCAGGCTAACAGGTCTGTAGTTCCTATTTTCTCTCTCCCTCCTTTCTTAAATAGTGGGGTTACATTTGCTACCTTCCAATCTGCAGGAACCATTCTAGAATCTATAGAATTTTGGAAGATGAACACCAATGCATCTACAACCACCTCTTTCAACACTCTGGGATGTAGATTGTCAGATCTGAGTAATTTACCAACTTTTGAGTCCCATTAATTTCTCCAGTACTACTTTTTTACTGATACTAATTTCTTGCAGTTCCCCATTCTCACTCTTTGTTCTCTAGTATTTCTGGGAGGTTTTTGTATCTTCCTCCATGAAGACAGACACAAAGTATTTGTTTAGTTTCTCTGCCATTTCCTTATTCCCCATCATAAATTCTTCTGTCTCAACCTATAATGGGCTCACATTTATCGTTACTAATCTTTTAATTTTTAGATACCTATAGAAGCTTTTATAGTCCATTTTTATGTTTCTTGCTAATTTACTTTCATATACTATCTTCCCTTTCTTTATTAGTTTCTTAGTCCTCCTTTGCTGAATTCTAAAATGCTCCCAATCCTCAGGCTTACTACTTTTTTGGCAACTTTATAAGCCTCTTCCTTTGATCTAATGCAATCTTTAACTTCTCATTAGTCACGGTTGGATCACTTTTCCTGTTGGATTTTTGTACCTCAAAAGAATGTATATTTGTTGTAAACCATGTATTAATTATTTAAATGCTAGCCATTGCCTGTCTACTATCTACTACTTTTAATGTAGTTTCCCAATCTACCACAGCCAACTTGCCCTCATACCTTTGTAGTTTCCTTTGTTTAGATTTAAGGCCATAATTGTGGATTTAGCTACATCACTGTCAAACTTAAAATAAAATTCACTCTTCCTTTACATAGAGTCATAGAGAGACACAGCACTGAAACAGGCCCTTCAGCCCAATGAGTCCGCACCGACTATCAACCACCCATTTATACTTATCCTACATTAATCCCATTTTTTACCTCACATCCCCACCTTGCCTCAATTCTCCTACCACTGACCTACACTAGGGGCAATTTTTAAAATGGCCAATTTACCTATCAACCTGCAAGTCTTTGTCATGTGGGAGGAAACCAGAGCACCCGGAGGAAACCCACGTGGTCACAGGGAGAACTTGCAAACTCCGCACAGGCAATACCCAGAACCGAACCCGGGTCGCTGGAGCTGTGAGGCTGCGGTACTAGCTACTGCGCCACTGTGCCGCCCAACGAGATTATTAATTAGCCCTTTCTCATTGCACAATACTAGATCTGAAATAGCCTGTTCTCTAGTTGGTTCCTCAACATACTGTTCTAGAAAACCATCTCATATCATTCCAGGAATTTGTCTTCCATAGCATTAGTGCTAATTAGGTTTACCGAGTCTATATGTAGATGAAAGTCCCCGATGTCAGTTCCCAGCCTTGGTCACCCTGAAGCCACAACTTCATAATGGCAAATAGGTGCTACTATTTATGCCATTAATTCATCTACCTTGTTGCAAGTTGAGCTCTTGCCCTTAGAGGTATAAATTGGTTCTGTAACATAGTAAATTAATTTTTGAATACTTCCCACTGATCTGTCATATTAGTCATTAACAGATTTTCCCAGTTTACTCTGGACAATTTCTGTCTCATCCCTTTGAAGTCAGGCTTACTTAAATTTAGGATTCTAGTAGCTGTTTTGTGTTTCTCCCTTTCAAACATTACATTGAACTCGATCATGTTATGATTGCCATTAGAGAAATGTTCACACACCGTTAGGCTAGTAACTAAATCTGTCTCATTACTCACTACTAAATCTAATATAGAATGCCCCTTGTTGGTTCTAGGGCCTATTGCTGTAGGAAACTATCCCAGACACACTCAAGAAATTCACTACCTTATCTTTATCCCAATCTGCATGAAAGTTAAAATCCACTATAAAAACCACCCTACCTTTGCTCCATGCTGGTCTAATCTCTGCAAATGTACAATCTACCATTTCAAAGCTGCTACCAGGGGACCTATACATAACTGCCAGTACAGTCTTAAATCCTTTCCTATTTCTTCATTCTATCCATAAAGTCTCCGCAAGCAGCGGCGCGCTTTGAAGTCGGCGGCCTTCAGGCGCGGATGCACCGACACTGAGCCCCCACGATAATTTGTGTGGGGGTTCATTTAAATGGAAGGAGCAGCCGCCCTGATGTAGAGGGGGAGGCCGCTACGTCCCCGGCAATGGCGTCCGGCGCGCGCCAGTGCCCTTTTTAAAGGGCTTCAAGACCTCAGAAAAAACTTGAAATTTCAAGTTATATTATTGTTCATTTTCTGAAAAAAATTATTAAAAGCTGGAGACCTTTTACCAACCCACCTTTGTTTTTTTTATTGGCCTATGTCGAAAATTTATTTTATTCCCAACCCGAATTTCCCCCCCCAACTGCATTTGCCCTTCAACCCCTTCCCACCATCCCCCCAACCGATAAAAAAAAAAGTGTTTTCCCGCTCCCCCCGCCCTGATAATTTCACTCCTCCCCACTCCCCAGTGTCTCAGCTTGAATCCCCAAACAGGAATCAGAAGGCACGGGACTACCGGCCGCAATACCGGCACGGGACGGCCGGCCAGTCCAGGTAAGTTCATTAAAATTTTTTTGAATAAGTTTGAGTTTGCCAATGAAGGCCCCATCGCTTGGCGGTGGGGGGGTGGGGTGCCGCACTGAAGCCTCGTTGCTGTCAGTAAAATGCGGCAGGGCCTTCTCAGCGTCTGGGACCGTGGCAGGCCTCTCCTAGAAGAATTTTCCACACCCACCCCCCCCCCCCACCACCGCTACAACCCCCAACGTTGGGGGGGCTGGTAAAATTTGGTTCCCAGTCCTGACTGTCCTGCAGACATTTTTCAGTAATGGCTAACATGTCTTACCCTCAAAGTTGATTTTGCACCAGCAATTCATTCAATTTATCCCTTATATTCTATGTGTTTATATAACGAATGCTTATTTGGGACACACCCTGACCTGTCCTTCCACTCTAATGTTTCACTCACACATTTCTTATTTCTCTCTCCTGATTTAATTACTTTACACCTTTTAGTTTTCCTTTTACCTGTGGTTCCTAAAGCACTCTTTCTGATTGTTACTCTAGTCTTTCCTTCCATTTGTTTTCAAATGATTATCTACGCTACCTTTTCCACCTGAGCCACACCCCACCCCACCCCCACCTTACTAGTTTAAAGTCCTTACCCCGGGGTTATGTGTCAATTCATTCTGATCGAAGAGGTTTTATCTTCCTCTTCAATTGTCCCCAACCAAATTTTGTACAAAAATGTAACCGTTTGACTATACTTTAGTAAATTTCTTACAATGTCGATAAAATATTTGTTAATTCCTTCAGTGGAAAATATCTCACAAGAATATAAATGCTAAGGTTTCTTGCCCACAAATCAACATCTCTCTATGCTGGATACTGGATTGTATTGCCTTATGCAGCAATTCATCAGTGTGTCAGATATGAGTCCCTATTGAAGAAAACATTAATACAGCCCATGGTCTCTACCCGTGCTAGTTTTCATATCAATCAATGGTGTTAGAACAGCTCAGGGTGAGCTGGGAGGGACCTGAGGCCCTAAACATGTCCAACCAATGCAGAGCCACACTGTTTGAAGAGAAGGGGAGTTCTCCTCAACCAACTCCACTAGAATTCCACTGCTATTTTTGGAACCTTGCTGTGTACAAATTGGCTGCTGCATTTGCCTGCATAACAGTGGCCACACATCTAAAAAGCAATTCACTAGCTATAAAGCACTTGGGAATGGGAATGGTACTACATAAATGCAAGCTATTTATTCTTTCCTAGATCATCCTACATTCAACTGGTGCAAAACTGTAGTTATTCAATGATGATCAAAGCAGTTTATCAAAATTGTACTGTTCAAAACAAATTAATATAGGTCTTTAGTTTTGTAAAACCACTTAATTTGGGTAGCATAGGAAAATTAAGAAAAATTTGTTACCAACGGAGCCAGCTGGAGGAACACCATAATGATTCAGAGGTGGTGGATAAGGATCCTGTAGAGACTGGGCTGGAGGATATGGAGGTGCAGTGGGCCCATAAGCAGGGTACGAATAAGGACCTGGGGGGACATAAAAGTGCATCAGACTTTTTTAAAAAGCTAAATCTATTAGACATGAAACAAATTTTAGATTTGTATTCATGCAACGTAGAATAGTAGCTTATGATTGTTATGTGTTAAAGTAACGTATTCCCTTATGGAGAGCAAATATATTACAAACATGATAGAATATTTTTAGCTTGTAATGTGCAGGAGAGGCCGAATCTTTCCTTATGGTTCTCCGAAGAGCAGTCTTACTCCCCCTGGTCACACAAGAAAATTTTTAAAAGTTTTAAAAACTTAGCTGTGCTGGTCCCTTCTTGGTCTTAGTCCTCTTCTCATTATTTTCACCTGACTGGAAAGCTACAAGGGGCTTTCCTGCCCAGCTGAGTTTAACTGTCCACATGCCGATTAAAATCCTCTGTAATGCATCAGCTTTCAACCTGACGAGCTGTTACTGACAGTACTCCCATGTCACAATCACACTATTTAAATTATGGTGCATCTCGTGAAAGTATGGAATTGGTAAATTTATCTCAAAATTATTTTAGTGTCTTCTCACTTAATTACATGCGGTAACTGGAACCAAGTTTGTATTTATAACTTACTGGTTCCTCCTCTCAAATTTCTAAATTGATGCTCCCCATTTCGCTTTTTTTTTCTATTTCTCGTTGCTTCGCAGCTGGAATTTTGAGTTCAGCAGCCCTGAGCCATGTGGACACTACTTCAGTAAAAAAATGTGCAAACATTGAGATTTTCCAAAAAGATACACAATTTCATTTTCTCCTCTTTCTCCTAAAGAAACTCCACATCCATTTCTGAAGTGTGCTGATAAGCATCAGAGGGCAATCTATATCTACTTTTGGATTGGTACTCCTGTAGGAATACTCCAGCAAAAAACATTTCAAAATAAGGAATCTTGTGTTTAGTTCCCAAGTTGTTTTTTCCCAATAAACATTTTAGATCCACTCCTTTAGTACATATTCTGCACATAAATATACAAGCTGAACTCACCTTGAGCAGCCATAAACAAAGCTCTTTTTGTCTCTTACTATAACTGAAGAGTGTCTGGGAAGAAGGAAAGAATAAAAATTAGAATGGCAAGCTATAATTTGATGAACAAAACTAATAACTTTGAATATCTGTTACCGACTTTACTATTACCTAATTTATGAATCAAAATCTACCAAAATCATAATTTCTAATTAGAAATATGGATAAGTCACAAATTGGTGCACTAGTACAGGCAAGAGGATAATTTGACCTTTATCCATCTCAGCAGGGACAGGGCAGGACATCCACCCTGACCCAAAATCCTCTTCCTGAATTGGAGGCTATTAAGCAAGCAGGGTATGCCACTTACAGGATCCCCACCAGCTGGCAGAAATCAAGACTGCTTCTGAGCAAAATTTTATCAGTGCAGCAATGGAACAGTTAGGAAAAGGTAAAAAGGTGGGGGAGGGGCAGAAGAGCCCCAAAGATGAGAAAGACAGGCAGTTTTTTAGGCCTCAGCCAGGAGGATAGGCAGCCTAATAGTAGTGCATCCACTACAAGGGTACCAGTGCCTTTCCCTTCAGGATTACCCCCCAAACCCTTTCCTGGCAATCTCTGCAGCAGAAGAGATACAGGCAGAAGGAAGGGAAATGGATAGTTTTAGGGTTCACCCTGCAGTCATAATTTACCTGAAGTGGGTAAGGAAGGGATGACTATTCTAGTAGAGGTGGGGGTGGGTGAGAAATATAATTGTAACTTTCTAAAGGGAATTTGATATATATACTTGGAAAGGGAAAATTTACAGGCCTATGGAAAAAGAGGAGTGAACCTAATTGGATAGCTCATCATGCCTAGCACAGGCATGATGGTCTGAATGGCCTCCTACGGTGCTGTAAGATTCTGTCATTCCCTGATTCAGGGCAGAATGGTGTTCGTTCCTGAGATGTGGGCATCGCTGTCTAGGCCAGCACTTATTGCCCATCCCTAACTGTCGTTGAGAAGATGGTGGTGAGCTGCCTCTTTGAACCACTGCAGTCCATGTGGGGTAGGTACATCTGCAGTGCTGTTGGGAAGGGAGTTCCAGGATTTTGACCCAGCGACAGTGAAGGAATGGATATAGTTCCAAGTCAGGATGGTGTGTGGCTGAGAGGGGAACTTGCAGGTGGTAGTGTTCCCATGCCACTGCTATCCTTGTCCTTCTGGGTGGTAGAGGTCGCGGGTTTGGAAGGTGCTGTCAAAGGAGCCTTGATGCGTCATGAAAACCCTACATGCCAAAGAGGAAATATTAATTTAATCGTTTGGAACCTTGCCCAAGATTTTTACTGGAAATTCTTACAAATAACCTTTTCAAAATAAGTACTAGCAGCCAAGATGGCCACTGCAATTTACATCTGAAACACCAAAGGATTAGACTGGAGACAAGACAACTGACTCAACCTAGCCAGAACAATGGGGTGATCTGATTACCTGAAATGGCTTTATCAACACGGTCGTCAGGAGCCATCGACACCCACTGACTTTGAAAGAGCCTTGAATCTCAGAAGATTCCAGAAGGATCTCATTAACACCACAAAGAGGTTTGGAAATGTCAAGTGACTGCTTGTGCAGCTCTAGGGAGAATAAGATTTATCACACAGAAAGCAAGAGAAGAGTAACTGAAAAGCCATCCACTGGGCAGTGCTCTCTCTCTCTCTCTCTTTCAAGTCAGACTGGAGCAGCCAACAACTAGGGGACAAGGATCAAATCCCTTCTTCTGCCTTCCGGAGCCCCGAGAAGCAAGCCCACAACTGTGCACGTGGCTCAGCGAGGACTTCAGGACTACAATTTCAACTGAGGACTCTGGGACTGATAAACTGTATTTAAATTCCATTTATTCCAGACTCTACTCCAACCACCAAAGCTGTTTTCCCTCTGTAATGTGTGTGTGTGTGTGTGAGGGACACTTGTATGAATGTGTGCGTGAATGCGTTGCATATTTTTTTTTAGCAATTTTAACCAGTTTAGAGTGTTAAGAATAATAAACTTACATCTTTCTTGTTTAAACTCAAGAAAACCTGTCTGATTGGTTCTTTGGCAATTACATTAGAGGAACAGGAGCAAGCACTCACTGAGGTGGTAAGTTCAATCACTGTGTTAAAAAAAAAAATAAACCCTGTTGTGGTCAAACCAGAGAAGAGGCAAAAGGGGAGTCTGAGACCCCCTCCTCACCTGACCGTAACAAATATATACATGAATATGTATATCTATATATGAATATGTCTATGAATATGATTTTTTAAATGCATGTGACTTCCCTATTAAGACCTAGATTACAATGTTGAAGTACTCAAAATTAGGAAACTCCATTATTTTAGACGCAATAATGCAGATAGGCTGCTGGCAAATTATCTTATTATACTGAAGCAACCAGGTAAGCTTTTGTGTTTTTTTCAATGATCTATCTTTAATGTCCTGTACTGCACATGGGTGGGTGGGGAAAGACAGAAAAATAATTTTTGAAGCCCGCCTTCAGTCAAGCTCAATGCCAACATTTCATTATGTAGGCCCCACTTGCAGACTGGGTGACAAAAGTCCAGAGGAAAAAAACATGCAAGTTTGAGGTTTAAACTTAAAAATTAAATATTGAATAAGATAAATTATATCTACATGAGAAATAATGTCGAAACTAAAACATTAAAATAAGTAAAAAAGTAAAAAAATATGAGACAGACTAGAAAGAAATGAAAGGAGAAATGTTTAAAACATTAAATTTGTTTTAATTTTAAATGGTTGTGTTAGGAATACTGGTTAAATTTTATAGCAATGCATTCCTGACATTACAATAGCAACATTTATTTTTCATCATAAGGAGGAATGAAAAAAGAGAAATAAGATGCATCAAGAAACTAGAATTTTCTGTAGATGCTGGCAAATTACAGGTTAATAATAAAATTACTGATAATGAGAAACCTTTCTAAGTTTATACCATTTAAAAGGTCAAATTCCTCTGAGAAAAATGGGTGAAGAAGGGAGTTAGAAAGTCCTTATATTGGCAATGAATGAGCTTGTTTATTTTCTCTGACAGATGCACAAGGGAGTCGATGATACCCAAGTCTTGATACTTAAATCATGATAGCAGAGCAATAGTAAAAAAAAAATTAAGGCTCAACTTTCTTTTAATCAGAAGAAAAACTTAGAAAGAACCTTACCAATTACAACAAGTATGCTAGTCAAAATCTTTAAAAAAAAAACCTCCCGAAAAAGGATAAGGAAATTTAGATTACTTTCTAAAATCCTTAAGTAGGTTTCATAACCACCAGAAAGGAATGCTTGGCCAAATGGTGCAGTATACAATCTATCATAATTTCACATATAAAAGTTAAGTATGTCTAAAATATGTACTAAATTTCTGAATTGTATTGAGATGAGGGGTTCTTCAATCCTGCGGCTTTAATTCTACATATTGTGACGTGGAGATTGCCTTGGAAAAGAATTATGCAAGCATGTTCCATCCTGAAGCAGCATCTTGTAACAGTTTTCCCATTACAATAAATAAAAAAATGAAATAAAACTCTAAGAAAACAAAGAGACCATAACTGGCCCAGGGTTAGCAGCAATGAAAATTGGCTTACAACACAGCAAACAAAAAATATTCGTTAACTATTTAAAAAGAACATTTGAATCAGTACACTGACCAGGGGAGACGGGCTGTTACACTCCACCACCAGAAGAGGCCAAAATTATTTCTACATATAATTCATTTACTCATTCACTAAAGCTATCATCAGATATGCCATTATAATCTTCCTTCAGACTCAGTGGCATGTATTGTTACCTGGTTGTTCTGACTATAGACATTAAAGGTTTTGATATGTCCAAAATTATTGTTCTAATATTCCATACATGATAACACATAGTTAGCTTTATAAAACTTTGGATAACCCAAAAAAAAGGTTGGGTTGGGGTTGGATCAGATATTAAAGTTATTAAAAATCTGAAACTTGACCTGACTTCTGTTGCGTTATTGCCTTCTTCAGCAATAAGGTAACAATCTTGAGTTGAAAGGTAATCAGAGTGGGTATTTTATTATTGTTACGACCAAGGCAGGAGGAGTGCACTGTTTTTCTAGTTCCACTTCTCCACAGGTCACAACATATATTTAATTTTTTCCCCCAGTTACCGATACAATTATACACTCTTTTTAGCCCAGAATAAAATACACCAATCAGGTTTCTTTAACAACAAAATTATCAGTTTATTATAAAACAAGTCTTAACTAGTAACGAAGCAAAGGATAAACACAGATTGAAATATAAAAGTTCCTTTTTTACCTTAGTCCCTCATATACATGCACACATATACACCAGTTAACCAAAAAACAAAAGAGATTTACTCTTTAGAGCTCTATTACAAAAACAAAGTGATTCCTGACAATGCAGCTGGCCACTGACGTCATCAGGCTGCGTCAAGGTGCTCTCATGCGTAGAAGGGCTCCTGCTCTCTGCGCGTGTGCTGCGTTCTGACTTGCCAGGACAGGTTAGCGCATGCGCCAATGACGTCATCGCATGACGTGGGCATCTTCGGGCAACGCGCCTGGTCGGCCTCTGCGCATGCGATTTACGCGTACAGCAATGCAATGCCAACGGGTATTCACACGAGTCAAGCTCCGTTCCCCACCTCCCCGCCTCGCTGCTCTCTCCGGCCACTCTGCTCCCCCCCATCACCCCCCGCCCTCACTGATCTCTCGGCCGCTCCGCTCTTCCCCCCCCCACCCCCAACCTCGCTGCTCTCTCCGGCCGCTCTGTTCCCCCCCATCCCCCCCACAGCACCCCCCTCACTGCTATCTCCGGCCGCTCGGCTCCCCCCCTGGTCCGCGGCCCGCTCGGCTCCCCCACCACCCTCCCCCGTCCCCGGCCTGCTCAACTCCACCACCACCACCCTTCCCCCCCCCACCCCCACCGTCCCCGGCCCGCTCGCTCGCTCCCTCCAGCCATTGTGTGCTGCCATATGTTTAGGTTAGGTTGCCTCCGTGTGATTATTTGAGCAGCACCATCTTTAGTCCTGGCAGCTGCCTGAAGTCGCAGACTGTGACGTTTTAGTGGCACATGCTGCATTTGCGCATGTGCCACTGCAGCGCCGCCTAGTGGTAGCATTGTCAGCTTTACAAAAAAGCATACAAAAAGAATACTTTGGCCAAATATTTGCTAATTCTTGAAGAAAAAAAAAAGATATGGAAAGATGTCAGTTGTCCTTTGCTTTGGTTTGGCGTCCCAAGTACGCGTAGATGGCTATCACTGGGATCTTCCTAGAGCAGTTCTTGCCGGGCGACGTTGAGGATCAGCTTGGGCAGGCTTTCCAGGAAAAATGCAGCAACAGTTTCTGTCTGCTTCTTACACTTGCTTCTCAGGAGCTTCTCAAAGACATGGAAAAATTGGCAGGCTTTTCAAAGAGCTGGAACAGACTGACTTGGGGTTTGCTCCCTTGGCAAATTTTCTCCAACTGTCTTTTTAACACTGTCCACACAGCCAAAGCGAAACCAAAAACAATGTCACAAGGGCCAAGCCTCCTGACCCATATAAATCTTGACCTGTAACATTTTTGTAAACATCTTTCCCCTAGTCAAAAAACCCTGCTGAGTAATTATCTGAAGACAGGTGACTTCCAGCATTCCTTGATTCTTCCAGTAACTGTTGCTTACAAGCTCAGTCCAAAAGACCTACTGATTACCTCTTTTTTAAAAAAAAAAGACAATGTTCCAGCATCTATGGAATCCTTTTCAGTTTTAAAACCCAAGTCCTCAAAAAAATTAAAAATGGAAGCACTCATAGTATTATTAAGTAACAGGTTTACAAGAGAGCTCCACAACTAGGTGTCTAACACAACTCCAACTGAGCTATCACATATGGTTAATGACAGTTCCTGTGATGTGAGGTACTCAGACTGTTAAAGTGATATCACAACACCCCCTTTCCTAAAAGGGAAATACACAAAAGATAAACTATGTACATGACAAAAGAAAACAGTTTTGAACAATATTTACACAGCACTGACTTTCATGATCTTCAGTCAAGTGTCTCTAAAACGTACACGTGGTCTACTGACTCAACCAGATCTCATCACTCTGTAGCTTGGTTGAGAACTAGACTTGTCAATTTTTTTCCCTTTGATCTGTATGCGTGTTCTGATCGTCATCCAGTGCTTCAGAATTGCATTTGTCATTTTCCTTCACTACATTCTGTTATTTAGAATGTGAACATGCTCTCAAAGCAATAGGGCTGTCAGGCACAATGTTATTAGCTAGTTCCCTCAGCTGACATCGGTTTCTCCTCAGTACTACTCCATTAGGGGTAGTAACTTCATATGATCTTGGTTCAGTGCAGATTTGGACACCTCCACGGGAAGCCACAATTCGTCCTGCGGATGGATCACTCTGACTCACTTTCCAAGTTGTAACAGTACCAGTTCCAGGTCTGCCTGTTGGTCGTGCCCAGCTTTTATCTTCTCATTTCTCTATCAGTTTGTCTTGTACTGAAGAGGATTTCATGAAGTAATGACTTTGTAGAGTCATCTTAATTTATCTTCCAAACATAATTCCACAGGTGATGGTAATCCTGTGCCGACTGGTGTTGTCCTTCAGTGTAATATGGCCACATGCAGATGCTATTTCGTTTCTTGATACGTCACAATCAGTGATTTGACTGTGTACATCATTCTTTTGGCTGGCCGTTTGACCTGGGGTAATGAGGTGAAAATGTGACATGTTTCACTGCCCATTTCTTACACATAACTTCAAATGGTTTAGTGGGATATTGCAGTCCATTGTCCAATATTATCTCCTCCGGAGAGCCAAAAAAGCTGAATATTGCACTGATAGTGTTAGCAACTGACTGGCTCGACATGTCCCTCAGTTGTCGGATTATGAGGGAACTTGGAGAACTAATCTGGTAGCAACAGATAATCATCACCTTTAACAGAGATCAGTGGCAATCCATGTCCAAGAATGTGATGGAACATCATGCAGAAGTGGCTCTTTCTGTTGGCTTGGTCGATGCTCTTGGCACGTATCAAATGACCGCACTGCTCGGTCAATGTTAATTCCCAGCCAGTGGACAGTTTTCTGTGCAAGTCTTCTGAATTTCTCTACACCCATATGACCTCGGTGCGACTGTTCAAGAATGTCAAGGTAAAGCGATGGTGGAGTTAATATTTGCCTTCTCGAATACACAGAATAGATACATTCCAACGAGAAAGAAAAATTCCAAAGGGGAAGTCCCACCATCCACGGTTAGCTAAAAAAGCTAAAAATTGTATCAAACTTAAAGAAAAAGAAAAGAAAAGGCATACAATTGCACAATTGCAGGTCAAAACGTAAATAACAGCAAAGAATGACAAAGATTAATAAGGAGGGAAAAATTAGAGTATGAGAGAAAACTAGCTAGAAATATAAAAACAGATAGTAAGAGTTTCTATAGATTCTTAAAAAAGAAAAGTTAGCAAAGTGAACATTGGTCCTATAGAAAGTGAGTCTCGGGAATTAATAATGGAAAATAAGGAGATGGTAAATGAAGTGAACAGGTATTACGCATTGGTCTTCACTATATAGAGGATATAAGTAACACATCCCAGAAATAACTGAAATCAGGAAATGGAAGGGAGGGAGGAACTCCACAAAATTACAATCACCAGGGAAATGGGACTGAGCAAATTGTTGGAGTTGCAGGCTGACAAGTCCCAGATGGACTTCATCCTAGGGTGTTAAAAGAAATGGCTAGTGAAATAGTTTACCAAAATTCCCTAGATTTGGGAAAGGTTTCATTAGACTAGAAAATAGCCAATGGCTATTGTTATAACCGACCGCTCCGAACAAAGCTCCCCAATCAAAATATACAATTCTGATTGTGCTGGGAGAAACGCACTGTTAATTCAATCCCGTCCCTCCACAGATCGCCTAACATATCATTTTAAACTTTACAAATTAAAGACCCAGCCAAATTGTACCATCTATTAACCCCTAAATGAGGCTAACCAAAGCAGCTGTCTTTAAATCAATAAATTAACTGTTTAATTAGAAAAACTAAATTCTTAAACACTATGAAGATATAAACAACATTTAAAATAGAAAAAATTAGAGTCCTTGCAAATTTACACTTCCCGATGAACAATCCTCTGATTAAAGTGCATGTACAATCTTCTAGGGTCTGATGAGGAAAGAAAAACAGTCCAACAACTTGCAACCACTTTCAATAGAATCAATTTGGCTTTAGAATTTTTGAGGGATAAAAGATTGTCACAGTCTAACTTCCCTTCCTTCAGTTTAAATGATCAGAGATCTGATTTGCTTGACTTTTTAGAATTTTGAGAGAATAATAAATAAACAGACTAAATTCTCTTCCTTCAGTTTAAATGGGCTGGGCACCTTCTTCTTTCAGGTGCTAGCACACAGCTGTCTGTCTGTGTCCTCTGTTAGGACAGGCTATTTGCACTATAAGCCTGTTCAAAATTAAATTGTAACAAATGTATCTCTCGATGCTCAGTCCGAGTGACTGTATCCAAGGTAATGAGAACAAACCTGCCAAGGCTTTTGTCTGAAATTTCAATCAGGCAGCTTGACTCTGATTGGTCAAGGCATTGCCCAGAGGAATGAGCTAGCGAATCGCAGTCACTTATTTTGTTTAGCTGAAACAGGCGCAACGTGCATACATGTTCTTTCTGACGGCAAAGAACAGGACCCTGTGTATTAACATATGTAGCTTCCAAATGCACCACACTGAGCCTGACTGAAACTTAAATTGGTTGTCAGCATAATTCTTAGTACACTGAGGATTATTTAGCAAACATTGTCCAATCGCGGAATCACATCTAATGTTGGACACTGTGTTTTGAGGTTTGCAAGCACGGGCTGGTTGGGTACGGCCTGTACCTTGCCCATTGTGACCAGAAGGGACATGTTGTTTGATACAATCTGCCAGTCTTTGGGACATATGGCCTATATATCTAGCATCGCACTGGCACTGAAATTCACATATCACATTACCCGACCAGAGTCGAGCTGCCTCATTTAAATTTCAAACAAAGCTGGGCAGTTAACGGTCAGTCACCATAAACTGGTGCATTCTTCATGGCAACACCTCTACCAGAGTCCGCTTGCCAACCAATCTGCACCCTCTTCCCATACAATATAAATTTATTGCTTCCCTTATATTTGTATTCCTGAAAATTGTCCTGATGACTCCAAGATGAAAAGCTTCGACAGAATGTTTCTATTTTCAGCAATACTCAAGTTCTGTACTACCAAATGACTATTTACTTGAGTTCTTTGAAGAAGTAACATGTGCTGTGGATAAATGGGAACCAGTAGATGTACTATATTCAGGTTTCCAGAAGGCATTTGGTAAGGTGCCACAAAGGTTATTGCGGAAAATAGAAGTTCACAGTGTAGGGGATAACATATTGGCATGGATAGAAGATTGGCTAGTTAACAGGAAACAGAGAGTAGGCATAAATGGGTCATTTTCTGGTTGGCAAGATGTAACAAGTGATGTGCCACAGGGATCAGTACTGGGGCCTCAATTTTTTACAATTAATACAAATTACTCAGATGAAGGGACTGAAGGTATGGTTGCTAAATTTACTGATAACACAAAGATAGGTAGGAAAGTAAGTTGTGAAGAGGACATAAGGAGGCTATAAAGGGATATAGATAGGTTATGTGAATGGGCAAAGATCTGGCAAGTGGAGTATAATGTGGGAAAATGTGAAATTGTCCATTTTGACAAGAATAAAAAAGCATATTATCTGAATGGTGAGATACAGAGGGATCTGGGTGCCCTAGTGCATGATTCGCAAAAGGTTAGTATACAGGCACAGCATAAAGGGTCGCCCATTTAAGACAGAGATGGAGAATTTTTTTTCTCTGAGTGTCACGAGTCTTTGGAATTCTCTTCCTCAAAAGGCGGTGGAAGAAAAGTCTTTGAATATTTATAAGGCAGAGGTAGATAGGAAAGCTAATAGAATGTTATCATTTATTGCAAGGAGAATTGGACACAAAAGTAAGGAGGTTATGCTTCAGCTATGCAGGGCATTGGTGAGACCACATCTGGAGTACTATGTAGAGCATTGGTCTCCTTATTTAAGTAAGGACGTAAATGTGTTGGAAGCAGTTCAGAGAAGGTTTACTAGATTAAAACCTGGAATGGGCGGATTGTCTTATGAGGAAAGGTTGGACAGGCTATGCTTGTATCCGCTGGAGTTTAGAAGAGTAAGAAGCGACTTGATTGAAACATACAAGATCCTGAGGGGTCTTGATAGGGTAGGTGTGGAAAGAATGTTTCCTCTTGTGGGAAAATCTGGAACTAGGGGTCACTGTTTAAAAGTAAGGGGTCGCCCATTTAATACAGAGATGGAGAAATTTTTTCTCAGAAGTTCATGAGTCTTTGGAATTCTCTTCCTCAAAAGGTGGGCGGAAGCAAAGTCTTTGAATATTTTTAAGGCAGAGGTAGATAGATTCTTTATAAGTAAGGGGGTGAAAGATTATTGGGGGTTGGCGGGAATGTGGAATTGAGGTCAAAATCAGATCAGCCATGATCTAGTTGAATGGCGGAGCAGGATTTTGAGGCCAAGTGGCCTACTCCTGCTCCTAGTTCAGATGGCCCTTGAAGAGCACACCACTAGAAACCTCCAACTCATCTCGGAATGACGGTAGCAGAAGTTGCAATCTCAGTGATCAAACAATGCATGATGTTAGTCTTCACAGGGCAACGGGTGGAATTGGTCAGCCTCTTCAAACTGTAGAGGATGGATTCCAGGCTCTGCATCAAACGACAGGCCAAGCTGGACTCCTCCATTCTATAAGCAAAGAGCTGTAAGTTTTCAGACAGGCTGTCCATTGTACCAAACATTTGGTTTGTCAAAGTTAACAGCTTACATCTGAAGCTTGGTGTTACGGGCAGGTGGGAAGTGATGTGGGTGGCTTCCACTTTTCACCTCTCAACTAACCACAGATAGTGTTTGTGAAAAAAGTGTTTTAGTCTCAGAGCGCTTAAAGGTCAAATAAACAGACAAATGGCAGGTGTTTTCATAGGTTTAAAAAAACAAGTTAACTATTTATTACACAATACCTGAAAATGTTCACAACCTGACCACGAAGCTGGTTTCCAGCTTAGGGGCTTGGAGAAATCCAGCAAGCTGAAGGGAAGTGCCCTGCTGTGGAATTCTGCATCTTTACTTATGCAGTGAATTGAATTGACTATACAACTGAACCTTCAACCAAGAGAGAAATCTACAAACACCTCAGGCCTGCAACCATCAAGAACATGACTTCTGAAACCTACCCCACTTACCCCTTTTCTTCTCTATCTGCCTCTTCTTTGTGTGCGTGTGTGCGAAGAGAGAGCGAGAGAGAGAAAAGCGAATCTGCAGGGAAATCAGAGATGTGCAGGAGCTCCCGGTTGCAGCTGCAGATAACAGTATCTATCCCCTCGACTATACTGTGCCCCATCACTACCACATTCCTTTTCATTTTGCCCACTTGAATGACATCATCCACTCTGCAGTCCTTGTTCTCATCCACACACCTCGTACCCATTGGTCAAAGGCTAAGGCTCCTCCATCACTATATCCTGGATCTCCATACCTGTCTGACTTGCAGTCACATCCTTCTGTCCCTGACCATTAACCAACTCTAAAGTTCTACTTAACCTAAGTGGTGTCACTGCCTCCCAGACCAAAGTGTCAAGGTAACTCTCCCCTTTCCCTGTTGCCCCAGTGTCTCCAGCTCAGACTCCAGCTTAGCAACACAGACGAAATTGCTCAAGCTGCAGATACTTACTGCAGATATGATTATCCGGGACTACAATGCATTCCATAGACTCCCATATGTTGCATTCACGGCACACCACCAGCCCAGCCATGTCTGTCAAACTTTATTTATTTGAATTGTTAATTAGTTACTAATTTAGTTAGCTGAAGTATTAACAAGTTGCAGTCTCCTCACTTGGAGACAAAAGAAGAACTTTCATCAGCTACTGGAGGTGAACCAAAAAAAGTAAAAAGCAGTACCTCCTGCCCCCTCTGCACCAAATTCCCGATTTAGCACTCAGTCCACAAAACACTCTCTTCCCAGAACACACTGTGCTCCCCACTCTGTGCAGTAGCAAACACTGTCTACTTTCAAGAGAGCTTATGGCACACCCAAGTTACAAACGCTATGTCAGCTTCCTTTTACAATAATTAACACATTCAGGCACCACTTTCAGTTGATTATCTATTAACTGCCACTGCCAGGCAGATTCGGTTAACTATGTATCTTAACTAGCTTGCAGTTTTAAAGTTCTAAGTCAGAGTCTGACTGTTAATCTAAATTACTGCTTGAGAAATACTTACCAGAGAGATCCCACTTGCACTAAATTCCCGACTTAGTACTCAGTCCACAAAGACTGTTCCCAGATAACTTTGTGTTCCCCACTCACATACACATCAGCAGAGCAGATACCTAATTCTACGGGGTTTTAAAGTGACAGTAAATGGGAGACAACTGTACGAATCATACATCTATAGGCATCATCAAGAGAGGATGTTGGTGTGAGTGGAGAGATTGAACATGGATCACCAATAAAAAAAACAAATCCAAGAAGGAGAGGGTTAAACGGCTTTAAAAAAAAACTCTAATAAATGGATAAAGGAGCATTATTGTAGATGCTATAGCAGAAAGTTATGTCTGAAAGCACATTAGGGAAGGACCTTATGTGGATTGTAATACTAATGACTCTTGCGGAGATTTTACAATGAAGTGTGATAATCGTAATATGTGAAAAATAAGGAAACAAAAAAGGCCACTGCATAATGGCAATGACGCAAATAAGTAATTTGGATCAAAAATACACTAAACAGGGTAGCCAGGTTTATACTCTTCAGGCAAAACTACAGAGCTTGAAAAATGAATTGGCTGCAGCACAGGCAGACGTAGATCAGCAGTTATTCAACCATTAGAAATGCAACAAGAAATAACTCAGTTACGCATGCAGCTGCAGAATTCTACTGAAACAATAGTTAAGCTGCAGGAAAATTGAATGATACCAATATAGCTCATCAAGAACGATTGAATTTGTCACAGGAGAGCAAGGATAGAGAGGAATTTAGTAAGGCGATGAACAGGAAAGACGGGGCAGAGGAGAGGACAGGAATAAGATTAGAAGAATTAAAAGCTAGATTAGCAGCTTTGTTCTTCGGCACTGCTGGGGAAGAATCTAGTAGTGAAGATATCAAGGATGATCCAATCCTCCCAACAATGTCCCTGCTGTCCAGAACACCATTGAAGGTGGAGGATTCTGATGCTGAGCAGGACAGAAGTGATACTTCTCATACCTATAGTAATCCAGGGAATATCGCTGACTATATCTGTAGTATAATGTAATATAGGGTTGTTACAGGCAGAATATGTAATCTAATCACTTAGTTTATTCATGAAGATAACTGAGAAAATTGGCTAAATTTTACCAGCCTTATGGAAGGCAAGAGTTGTTGGAATATCACAACAAAAGGTGTTGGGAGGGAAGACCAATGCCTTTTCATTACAACCAGATAGTCCGAAGGGCAGCCAGCATGACTGAAGGATCTCGCACTGAAACATGGCAGGAAGCTAATTAAGCCTGTTTAACACACAATTAACTGTAATAATTTGAAATCACTGGTAAAATTGCAAACAGTGCATGGGAACTACAGGGCTTCACCAGGTATAAGGAAGCAGTGGATTAGTGGGAAGTCAGTGCTGGCTGCAGATGGCAGTCAATGGGAACTCCAGCATAGCTTGGCAGGGAGGATGGAACAGCATGGACATTGACATTGGCAGCCAGGAGCAAGGACAAGATGCCAGCACAGCAGAGACAAACCACTTGAGTGCCATCTCGGAAGTGTCAGTAGTGTGAATAGAGCGGAGGGAGGCAAGAGACGCTGGAAATTGTGTGCAGCTATCTGCCATGGGTCTCATTCACTGCAGCTTTGAGACTTCCAGTGAAGAGGAGCATTTGAGGGGGACAGCGCTGCAGCCACAGGCAGCAGACCAGCAGCAACCGGAGGGCAAAAAGGTGCTACAGCCTCAGAGGGGAATGCAGAAGGAGGGTGCAGAGTGGCACGCAGCCAGCCTCATGAGTGCAGAAAAGGTTGCCCACCAGAGAGGTCTATCGTCAGAAGCTCAGCTTCCTGCAAAAATCAGAGCAGCGGTGTCGCCATAGATTGTACCTCTCCAGGGAGGCCATCAGAGAGCTGTGGGCCATGAAGTAGTATGTGCTGAGCCCCATGGGAAGTGGTGGCCACCCAATGCCTCAGGCGCTGAAGATCGCTGTGACACTGAATTTCCATGCCTCAGGATCATTCCAGGGATCTTCTAGAGAAGTGTGTGGGATCTTCCAGTGTGAAGCTCATCGCTGCATCAAGATGGTCACTAATGCCATCTTCAAGAGGACCAGCCAGTGTGTGTGCTTTTGTACTGATCTGGACAGTCACGCTGAGAAGGCCAGAGGGTTCGGAGCCAGTTGTTGGACTCCACCAGGTTTCATCGACTGCACAAATGTGGCAATCAAGGCTCCCACGGACCAGGCAGCAGCCTTTAACAGGAAGGGCTTCCATTTGCACAATGTACAACTGGTCTGCGATCACCAGAGATAGTTCCTTCAGGTCTGTGCAAGGTTCTCAGGAAGCAGCCACGACACCTACATACTAAGGCAGTCCCAGGTGCCAGACCTTTTCTGGCACCCTCTGTGCCTTCAAGGGTGGATACTGGGTGATCAGGACTGCCCACTGAAGACATGGCTACCGACACCTGTGAGGAACCCAAGCACAGATGTGGAGGAGATACAACAGTCGCCATGGAACAACTCGGAGTGACCATTGAACAGGCCATAGGCCTTCTGAAGATGCAGTTTAAATACTTGGATAGATCTGGTTGAACCCTTCAGTATGCTCCAGCACCATGGTTGTGCAATGTGCACTGCACAATCTGGCACTACAAAGGGGAGAGCTTTGAACAATGAGGAGATCATGGAGCATGATGCCTCCTCCAAAGATGAGGATATGGAGAAGACACTGACCACCCACTGCATGAAGAACCATCCCAGGGACCACAGGCAGGGCACAATGAGATACATGCAAGCAAGGCTCGCAACACGTTAATACAGGCACATTTCACATGATCCTAATGACAGATCCATGCAATCCAATAAAGCTACAGCCTTCTGCAGCCCTATTGCTGTTTCCTTCATTGCCCTCAACATTTACCTGTACCCATTAAGACTGCAGCATGGGGAATCCATTGACCTCACACAGTGAGGTTCTCCTCATCATACCCTTTGAAGGAGCCCAGGTACTGCTGAAGGCTCAGTGGGCTGCCAGAAATGATAGGATTCTTCTTGCCTTGCAACATTACACACTTACTGGACAACAAAATGCATGCTGCCTTGCAATCTTGAATAGAATTTAAAGCTGTGAACCCCGATTGCAGCTAGGTGCTCTTAAATCTCTTATGTGCTCCTACATGGTGCTCCCCCTGCGAAGAGGTGGAGACAGGCTGCTGATCTCAATGCTCCAGGCTTCCAATGATCTTGGCGTTTGTCCTCTAGCTGTCTGAGGCCAGGAGGGATCTGGCATATTGAGGGCTTCCTGCACAAGTGCAGGAGACACCTCGGTCATTGCGGCTACATGAGGTACTGGTGTCACTGACAGAGGGGCTGAAGAGCCATTAACCATGCCAGGAACACCATGAGAGGAGCCCCAAGATGCATCAAGCTGCCACTCCTCTGCCCTTGTACCTCCTTGCTTACCTGAGGAGGTCGAGGACCTGGCAGCGAGCCTCCTCTTGCCCAGCCATTGCCGCACAAAGCTCATGGAGAAGGCGATGGCATGCAGATCAACACACATCGCCGGTATCCACTGGGTGGTATGCTGGAAATAGCTGTACATGAGCGTCACCAATCTCTCGATGGAGGAAGCCAAACTTCTAGACACATGGCGGCACTCATGGCCTGGATGGACTCCTCTGTCGTCCATGCCAGGATGTGCGGAGCCTCTGGAAGGTCTGCCTGTTGTTCCCACACCGCATGCTGCAGCTCCAGCAGCTGCCTCCTTGCTGACGACTCCAGGGGCATGTCATCAGCCTAAGGCTCAGCATCACCTTGGCCTCCCACAGTACTCCCAGTGTCAGTGGCTGCAGCTGTCACAGCCTCAGTCAGCTGTTGGTATGTGTCTGCAGCATGCTCACCAGGCTGTAACCCCAAATTTACACATGAGTGGATACCCACTGATGTGAGAGTATCTGCACTGGTGGAGGGTGCAGGAGAATGATGTCATAGTGCACCCTCTGAGTTCTCCTCAGGAGGTGGTCGTCTGTGCCCTGGTCAAGACAGCTGTCTGATTTTGTGTTCGAGGGAATTAAAAGCTAGTTTAGTTGTGACCATGAAACCATTGTCGATTGTTGTAAAAACCCATCTGGTTCACCAATGTCCTTTATTTATTTACAGATACAGCACTTTAGGGAAGGAAATCTGCTGTTCTTACCTGGTCTGGCCTACATGTGACTCCTGACCCATAGTAATGAGATTGATTCTTAAATGCCCTCTGAAATGGCCTAGCAAGCCACTCAGTTGTATCAAACCGCTACGAGGTCTAAGAAAAGGAGTGAAACCGGATGAACCACCCGGCATTGTTCTAGGCACCGGAAACGACAACGGCAAACTCAGCCTAGTCAACCCTGCAAAGTCCTCCTGACTAACATTTGGGGGCTTGTGCCAAAGTTGGGAGAGCTGTCCCACAGACTAGTCAAGCAACAGCCTGATATAGTCATACACACGGAATCCTACCTTCCAGACAGTGTCCCAGACACCACCTTCACCATCCCTGGGCATGACCTGTCCCACCAACAGGACAGACCCACCAGAGGTGGCGACACAGTGGGATACAGTCGGGAGGGAGTTGCCCTGGGAGTCCTCAACATTGACTTCGGACCCAATGAAGTCTCATGGCATCAGGTCAAACATGGACAAGGAAACCTTCTTCTGATTACCACCTTTCGCCCCTCCCCAACCCCCAGCTGATGAATCAGTGCTTCTCCAAGTTGTACACAAATTGGAAGAAGCACGGAGGGCAACAAGGGCACAAAATGGAATCTGGGTGGGGGACTTTGATGTCCATCACCGAGTGGCTCGGTAATACCACTGCTGACCGAGCCCTAAAGGACATAGCTCCAAGACTGAGTCTCCGGTAGGTGGTGAGGGAACCAACACGAGGGAAAAACCTACTTGACCTTGTCCTCACCAATCTAACTGTCACAGATACATCTGTCCATGATAGTATTGGTAGGAGCAATCACCACACAGTCCTTGTGGAGACAAAGTCCTGTCTTCACATTGAGAGTGCCCACCATCGTGTTGTGCGGCACTACCACTGTGCTAAATGGGATAGATTTCAAACAGATATAGCAGCTCAAAACTCTGCATCTATGAGGCTGTGGGCCACCAGCAGCAGCAAAATTGCATTCGACCAATTAGATAAGGGACATGCTGGTGTCTTGGCCCTTTCTTCGGCGTTGTGGGGACAATCTTCTCCTGCAAGCACAGAGATGACCATAATTAGTTGCCTGCCAACAACGTGCACAACGCCAATGCTGGTAGCTGCCTGACTCACCAGGACGGTGTCACAGGAATGCCTCCTGCATGTGGCCACTCTGTAGCGGCAGTGCAGGAATCATCTGTGACTGACCAAGGCTCTTCAGAGAGAGGCTGACATGCCACTGACATGCAATGCTGCTGCCTGCCCACTGTCAGTGGCTGGGTAGGTATGGCCCTTCCACTAATCTCACATGCATGCCTCATCGCTTATAAGGCTGTAGGGTAAGCTATGTGCAGCACACTCACCTTGTCGGAAAGCAAGAGGTTATTAACCCACTTACGGCACTGCAGCCAGGTTCCAGTGTCGACCCCACAGCTACTGACTTCCTCTGCAATCGCTGACCAGGCTGGCTTTGACTGGCAGGCCGGTCCCCTCCTCCTGTCCGAGGGGAAAGAGGACCTCTATCCCTGCCTCAGCAGCCTGGAAGAGAACCTGTAGGGAGGCATCATGAAACCGTGGGTCCACCTAGGATCTTCCTTCGGTCTTTTCTTATGCTGCCTTCCGATTTAGGGCTTCACTGTGCTGCCTTTGTGGGAAGATCAAATTGTCAGAGTGCTGGCAACTCTTTAAAATATGGCACCAGCATTTCCAGCGGCTTGACCTCACATTGCCTGAGTGGGCAGCTCCTCTGCCTTCTGGAGGTCAATTGGCCGGCTGTCACTGAATTGCGTTTTCTAGCACACTCTCCACCCGAGCAACAGCAACTCAAGCTTCTGGCAGCGGGACCTCAGGGCTTTCAGCAAAATTCAGCCCAATGTTTCAAAGGAACCATGGACTTACACTATAATATGATGCACCAAATGAGAATGGCATTTTTGATCCCCGAGATGAAGGTGCAGTCGAGGACATCGTACCGATGATAATGGTAGCAAAGAATGGGAGTCAGTCTTGGGAAGTGTACCAGGTAGAGTCTATTGGAGTATTGAAAACTCTGGCACAGGCCCAATACATAAACAATATGAGGAATACCCTTATTATCTGATTCGGAATAATGACACATGGATTGTATCAGACATGGTGTGCTGCACTTTGAAAAGAACCATGTAGACCTGGAGATGCAACGTGGTAAGACAACACATATTCCAGACTGTGGATTTGTGCTGGATGATTCTTCCCCAAGCTGCAAAATGAACTTGGTATTATAGGATAAGAAGTGAACGAACATAGTATATAAAGCCAAAGGGAAATATTGTGTAATGACCATGGCAGTCAGCACGATGGTGAGAACAACTACATGTCCTTTCATACGAATATCGTTTTGTGTACGCCCTGAAGGAGAAAACATAAAGACAGGAGGAAAAGTCCTGGTGTCAGTACACGGTCAATGTTACTGAGGTACAGATACAATTATCATTGGAGGATGAAGCCATGAGGGCAATACTTCAGATCGAACATTATATACCTCCCTGATCACTTAGCTTCAAGTCAATAATTCAACGAACTGGAACCTCACAAGAGCATATTGTGCAAATGCTCCAAGATAATAAACGGATAGCGAAAGGCATTAAAACTCGAGGAGATCACGTATAGTAGCCACTAAGAGCAGAATTTTCTTTGAAGTGACCCACTCAGAGCCGGGTTGGTGGGGTGGGGGGGGCGCCAGCAGCAGGACAAGAACCCAATTTTTGTGCAGCGGACTTTGCTGTTGCTGTTTCACTCAGCTACAGCATTAGCATCCGTGTTTCCTGTCTAGAGAGTGCAGGTATGGTGATGAGCTGCACCTGTTAATGGAAGGATCTCTATTTAAAGGGACTCCAGCAAGGGTCAATGATGGTTGCATCCAACATGGTTTTTGAAGGCTGCAGGAAGGAGGAAGATGGAAGCAAGACATGATTCTCAGACTCTTCCCTGGAAGCGATGCCTGAGGCAATGAGGACCCGAACAATTTATTGTTTATTGCAGCCAGCCATCCATACTAAACAAGCATGGCTGGAAGTCTCTGAGGCAGTCAGCAGCAGCAGTGTGATCCCAAGAACATGGATACAATGCCACAAGAGGTTTAATGACCACATAAGGGCAGGAAAGGTGAGTAGCATACCAGTTTCAGTTGCCAACCCCCACACTGACTTCCCAAGCAGTCTCCTGTACAACACTCCTCAGACTAATACAACTTGTGGCTCCACTCAGTTCTCTCTCTCAAGGCAGCACCCTACACCTCCATCCTAATAGCCAACACTGATACTCAGGAGGCTGAGGAGTCCTCAGAGCAGGGTATGCAATCTGAGGGAGCACAGTCACAGGACCCACGAACCCTTCATTCTCACAGAAACACACACCTTGGTAGAGACACCAATATAGATAGCTAGGTCGTCACATAGTTAGGCAAACATACATGTGAGCAGGAGTCGGTGCTGCAGACAGAGAGAGCAATGAGAGTCCCTGTCGCAGGACACTCCAAGCTCTGCTCAGCTGAACACAGATGCCAAGCCTCAGCGGTCATTCTGAAGGGGACACTTCTGGAGCAGCAATGGGAAATGCGAGAGGCTCCATCAGCATTTCCAAAGGCAGTGCGTGCCCTGAGAGAGAGATTGGGGAGTCCATCTCTACCACGAGTGCATGATGTTGTATGCATCTCCATTGCAAAAGTGGTCACCTGCATGGAGAACCAGATGCAACAGGCAAAAAAGTGCATGTCAGCCCTAAACCAATGGACTGCACAGTCTGCAACTTTAAACAGGATAGAGGAAAGCCTAATCTTGGCCACTCAATGCCTCACTGAAGTAGAGCAAAGTGTTCTCCAGCTTTGGCGAGCAGGCTAGTGCAGTGGACCATGAAAGGGAAGATTGAGAAAGGGCACATGGAAGTGGGGACTCTTCAAGGCTTCTCATCCCTTGCACCCACCCACCCAGAGCCCCTCATGCTGCCTCCTGCCCAGATAACCAAGTCTGCCCCTGTACAGGTGGGGCCCTCAGACTCCAAAATGCAGAGGGCATCCACCAAGCGCATCTCAGCTGTCACACCAGGGGAATGAGCAGCCCTTTACAGGGGAAACAGCAGGTAGAAGTAATAGAAAGTGTTAGGAAGACTTCTTAGTTGCACAAAGGGTTTCACATAGGTGCTTATAATATCGTCAATGTTGTTATGTATGTGGAATTGTAAATGAATCAAACACTTTATTTGAACTCTCCATTGTCCTGTTGCCACCTCCATTGTTGCATTCCGACATCCAAATGGACATCAACCTTCAGGAGCAAAGGGTGTGAATGTGATGGAGGAATTTATGACTGTGGGAATGATTTTTGTGGGGGTGGGGGGGGGGGGGGCAGTGTGGGGAGACAGAGGGTTTAGCATTGGTGCCAAATGGCTTCACGCATTCAGTTTACTTGAAACAAGCCTATATGAGCCTGTTGCAGGTTTCCCAGGCAGCCAGGGTGAGTGGCTGCAGACATCCTGGCTACATCAGGCTCCTTCTCCTGCTTCTCATTCTCCTCCTTTTCCTAGTCAGAGAATGTCGAGCAGTCTGCACCTTCCTCCGCCTGCAGCTCCACTCCTCTCTGCAGTGCAATGTTATGCAAGGCACAGCAGATCACTACCATTCTCAACATTCTTGCTAGTATAAACTGAATGGCGTCCCCAGATCTGTTCAAGCACTTGGATCACATCTTCAGCAACCCAACGGTTTGCTCAATGGTCGCCCTTGTGCTCATGTGGCTCTGGTTGTATATTTCCTCTGCATCAGGAGTAGGGCTCCTGACCTTTAGTCAGACCTTTAGAAGGTGGCCCTCATCTCCAAGAAGCCAGCAGCTTACTCTGTGTGGAGATGTGAAAACCTGTGGGAGCTTTGACTGCCACAGAATGAAGGAATCATGGCAGCTTCCAGGATATCTTGCATAGACATGGATGATAACCTTCTGGTGGTCACAAACTATCTGAACATTGGTGCAGTGAAATCCCTTCAGATTGATAAAACACTGCAGGCTGATTCTACATGTGTGCAGTCAATGACTCCCTGTGCCCGTGGTAATCCAGCCACTGCAGCAAATGAGAGAGCCCTCTGTGTCTGACTGGCCTCAGTGTCAAAGTGGATGGAAGTGCCAGGCTTGACAAACATGGCATCATTCACTTGTGAGATGCACTTATGGGCAGTAGCTTGTGATGCCACCAGCAGATCCCTGCAAGAAGCTGGAGGCAAAGAAATTCAAGGCTGTGGTGACCTTGATGGCCACTGGCAACACATGCCCACCTGGTCCTTTCAGAAGGAGGTTTTGTTTCAGGTTGCTGCAATGTCAACAATGACCTGCCATGAAAGCCTGAGCCTCCTTAGGCACTGTTGGTCTGTCATGTTGAGGAAGTTGATCCTTTGCCTCTATATCTGGTCTCCTCTGTCCTGTGAAGCAGCATGTGGCTGTGGCGAAGGCAGCTGCTGTTGGGTTGTTGCTCCTGCTGCTGGTATTGCTGCTCCTCTTGTTCCCCAGAGGTCCAAGGCAGAGCTGCATAAGTTGCTCCCATGCTGCAGTGAAGGCTCACAACTGGGAAGATCACGCTCAGTAAAATCCAAGGTAGGTGAAATGGCTTCCAAGAAGTTAGAAATCAGCTTGAAAGCAGTGAAATCACACTTTCAGAACAAGTGTTATGAGCACAAGCCTTTCAAAGGAAGTAGTTATGCAGTTACTCTTCAAAGGTTTTTCAGCACATCAGTTTCATTGTTCAATGAATCCTTCTTGTGCTCTAACCTTGTTGGCTTGAGCGAGTTCCACAAAGCTCAGAAAACCCATGTTAAAGCCAGAATTCTAGGTTAGAGACTCAATTAATTGATTTCTTAAACATTTAAAATCACTGACACAAGCTCCATGGAGGTTTCACACTCGTCTCAGAACATGCTTTGGTAAATTCCAGAAGTGCAAGATCACATCAGATTTCCAGCATGCCACCATTTTTAGGGGATTTAAGCCCCTGACCACGCCCAAACTCGCCACCCATCACACCACTTGGTAACTAAAATTCTGCCCCAAGTGTGGAATTATAGCCACCAGTAAGATTACTTCAGATGGGATTGGTGGTAGCACAAATGATTGATCACAATTACTAGTTCATTGTGTTATACAGTGTGAGGAAATCAGTAAGAGATACAGAAAATATAAAGAAAGATAAGGAGAGGAAACCAGGATAGTTAATACAGAGAGGTATAAAACATTCTGTTGAAAGGTAGCCAACCAATAAAAAGTAAAGTACGGCATGTTGGTACATGATAAAGAATTGCTCTAGTCTAGTAATAGTCATCCAGAATGGGGTAGAGGGGGAGGAAGGGGTGTGCAGGGGAGAGAAAGGAAGTGTAACAGACCACCCTAGCAACAGCCTATTTTTCCAAAGATTCAGCCTTAAAGTCTTGCCAATGAAATAATCAAAGTAAAATAAGAACACGTAGACTTAAGTGATTTGCTGACAATGTGCAAAGGCCATTTTGTAAGTAGGTTGCAAAAAAGAAATTAAAAAGTATGCTTAAAGTTAAGCATGTACTGAAGTTTACTCAGAATTGAGATTACCATAAAAGTCGCCATATAAATACCATGGCTGCAACAGCAAGTCAGAGGCTAGGAATCCTGCGGTGGGTAACTCACCTCCTGACTCCCCAAAGCCTCTCCACCATCTACAAGGCACAAGTCAGGAGTGTAATGGAATATTCTCCACTTGCCTGGATGGGTGCAGCTCCAACAACACTCAAGAAGCTCGACACCATCCAGGACCAAGCAGCCTGCTTGATTGGCACCCCATCCACAAACATTCACTCCCTCCACCACCGACGTACAGTGGCAGTAGTATGTACCATCTACAAGATGCACTGCAGCAACGCACCAAGCTTCCTTTGACAGCACTTTCCAAACCTGCGACCTCTAGCAACTAGAAGGACAAGGGCAGCCAATGCATGGGAACACCCCACCTGCAAGTTCCCCTCCATGTCACGCACCTTCCTGATTTGGAACTATATCGCCGTTCCTTCACTGTCGTTGGGTCAAAATCCTGGAACTCCCTTCCTAACAGCACTGTGGGTGTACCTAACTTACATGGACTGCAGCGGTTCAAGAAGGCAGCTCACCACTACCTTCTCAAGGGCAATTAGGGATGGGCAATAAATGCTGGCCCTGGCAGCGACGCCCACATGCCATGAATGAATTAAAAAAAAGATGGAATTCAAGTGTGTCCCATCTATTAACAATAACTGCTTGTAAGTTGCTTTTAATGAAGTTAAAAAATAAGGTGATTTAAGTAGTAATGAAGCCAGTGGTGATTCAAAGAAATCTGGTTTATAATAGCATCTCTGTGGCCTCCTTCTCACGCTGTTGGTTCAGGACTTCCCTCCTCCACTGTACCTCCTCCACCAGGGCCTCTAGTGCTGCCTCTGGAGAACCTGTAAGCCATCGTCCTCTGTCCCTGAACCATCCCGAAGCGTGTCGTTGTCTGTCAGCCAGCACACTCCATACATCCAGTCGAAGTGCGGTCATGGAGGCTAAATATACCATTACACAAAAACTGCTCCTAATTAGCACTTGAGTACTAAACATGGAGGTCTCTAATTTTGCACTTCCAGGCATGTTTAAATCATAGGAATAGCAATTAGCCCTAAAATTGCAGGCTAAAACCAGACTTTCAAGCAGTGTCTCATTAGGACAGCACCAATTTAGCCCGTTTTCACCCTTTACCCCAAAATAACCTCCCTTGTCTTTTGCTGCCATTATTTAATGCAGGGTAACTCACAGCCAAATTTACAAATCTTACCAGAAAATTGTCCAGACTCAAAGTAAAGATATTAGTTTTGATCACATATTTCTTTTCGCAGTTCAAGGTTACTTGAAGGAGCCAACATATTCCTGTAAACTAATGCTTGCATCTTATAATCCAACTTCCCTTTTATCTTGCATCTTTACTGTCAAATAGATGAAGCAGCACAGTTGCTTCCAGGTGCTGAGATCTGCTCAAAGATAGTTTCCACAGCACCTCCAGAGGCAGTGTTACCCTTAATGGCAAATTGCTGTTTCCAACACAGAAACCATTTTTTCTTTGAGTGCTACAGGGTCTGAATGCTGCACCAACCCATACATACCAGTGGTTATGGTTTCCCCGATTGTTGGTTTATTCAAATAAATCTTGCCCAGCAACCAGAAATCAAATTGTGAATTACAGCCTTCAGAAACTGCAGTTCGATATCAGCATTTCTTTCAGGATAATTTTCCACTGGGTTCATACCTATGCAAAAATGGCTGGCACCTCAATGGCCTCAGTAAGAGCTATCTTGACATTTAAAGTTGTTTGTGTGATTTCCACAAATAACTGCTGTTTTGTCCCAGTGGATCTTTAAGAGAAACATACCCTTTCAGGTTCACTGTTTCTAATGCAATTTAACTGATGGTAAGCAACACAATCTAAACTCAGAACATGCTGCAAATACCTCAGCAGATCTGGCAGCATCTGGAGAGAGAGCGAGAGAGCAAAACAGATTAAGACTTCTGATGTCGGGTCACCCCCACAGATGCTGGTAGACCTGAGTATTTCCAGCACTGGCTATTTTTATTACAGATTTACAGCATCAACAGTACTTTGTCCTACAATATAAACTCCATTTCTAACAAAATAAATTAAAATTTTCCTTCATCTGGAAGAAGGCAAGGGGGAACAAAAAGGGCAAAGCAAGTACACAAAACATTTAAGATAGCATTCCTTCACAATGGACAAGGCAATCAGAGACCACTGTGGCAACTATAAGGGAAGGAAGGACAGATTTACATTTACATAGAATCAGGGAAACTATGAATTTGCACTTTTCCTTCCCCTCAAAAATGAATACTATACAACTTAATAGAATGAAATTATTAACAACATTGTCTATGTTGTCATGCAGCGATCTACTGCTAGGGAAGGGAACACGTGTCAGGGTGGGACATGTGCAGGGAAGAAGCACAACTCAAAATAGCACAGCACCAGTCTGTTATAGTCCTTCAGATTTGCCAACTGTCAGTATTTGAAGGCTAGCTATCCACTTCATGACATTAATTGACAACTATCAAGGCCATTTCAGAAGATTCTGAAAATACCTTTTGCACGTGCAGAACGTGTGCACACATGCAGCCATACAATCAAATCAGAGACACTCCCAGTTCTGTGCATTACAACTCTGTGATCCGGTGGATCCCAGATAGGGTTATCAGGAAATAACATCTGACAGCATGCAAGTCCTTCTTTTATCCTTTCAAGGATAAATAACTTTTGGCTCCCATGAGCTAAATCACAGTGGAGGCCAAAATGGTGGAAGATGCAACAAAGTGTCACACTTCAAAATGTCATGGCAGGCATGTGGCCAGAGCCCTCTAGGCAATAAATCTTGCAGTTTCAGAGTTCACACTTGTACATAAAGTTAGAACGTCAACATTCTAAATAACTTTTTGTACTAAGTTTTTCTTCACATACAAGTGATGAAAGATACCCATGCAGAATGGCAAACCCTATCACTGTAATCAAATAGTAACAAGTTATTTTCTGGTTCTGTACATTTTCAAGTGAAAACAATCACTTATATCCATCTGACTGGCCTCAAAGTTTGGACAAGGCCATAAGAGTTTTATTTTTGCCATGGAAGAACAGGTTGAGTTACAGAATTAAACATTAGAATTGAACCTATCCAGTCACTGTAAAGCTGTAATCCGTTATAAGGCCTATATTTAAAGCTGCATTTTTGTGGCCTTTTTTTGTGGTAGTAAGCTTTTTTGGGCCAGTGTCAATTTTAAAGTTGGATTCTATATCTGAATCATCTTTATTCATCTTTCATCCATGAACATCTGCACCAGGTCTAAGCTAGTAATTCAATCTCCGAACTCTATTTATAAGTTTATAGAAAGGATATAAATCAGTATTACATTGAACTGCTACTCGGTAATTGTATCCATGTGTAGCGTTTTGCACCAATTCTATGTTTTCATATTAATCAGTAATGTAGCGACTTAAAAGTACTATTTTTAACTAACTCCACCCTATGGGCATTTAAAACAAGCAAACTGACGTTTTACTAGTTTTAACAGAAGAAACACACCCCATTGTTACAGTGGATGTTTTAGTTTCTGAAGTCTTATAGAATCGCTTTCTTGTTAATATTCTAATTTTGATGTACATTTGGCAAACCACATTGTTTTGTGAAACACAAGAGCTTACAAGAGAAACTGAATATTTCTCTTTATAACAGAAATAACCTGCCATGTCAAAATTCTGCAATAAAGTACTGATGTTTCCGCCAGACAGCACCACAGGATAAAATCCTCCCAAGTAGTAAAAGGAAGAATGTGCACAAACTGTACATGAAAGCCCTGCAATATCTTCCTTAATATTTTAAAAATGTTAATTTTGGTGTTAAATAATCTAAAATTTGGAAATGTGTTACTATTAAAGCCAAGTACAATTCAGTGACTTTAATTTGCTATCTCACCCATTGCAATGTGATTTGTAAATTAGACAAGATTTAGCATATTAGATTGAAATCAATCATTCAGCATACAAGTTTAAAACAAACAGCAGCAGTCCAAAGGGTAAAAATCTTTACATTTGAAGACGTTTTACCTCTTTTAAAAAAAAAGCAGCAAAATTAAAAACAAAATGAATCCACTTAATCATATGCATACATGTCACCCATTTTCAATCAGTAGATTCAGCAGACTGCAGCTTTGTATTCCCATCCTTCTCCAGTCGGATTTCTATTTCCAAGGTAACGCAACAGAAGTAACTGCACATAAAGCCCTACTGATCTGGCTAGGAATATGCTGGCTTTTAAAATAAATAAATATTAAATTTTTTTCAAAAAAAGAGATAGTGTAGAACTTCAAAAAGGACACACAAGTTGGTGGAATGGGCAGACAAGTGGCAGATGTAGTTCAATGCAGAGAAATGTGAAGCAATTCATTTTACGAACATATGAATTAGGAGCAAAAGTAGCCCATTCAGCCCCTCGAGTCTGCTCTGTCATTCAATAAGATCATGGCTGATCTGTTTGTGTCTCGAATTCCACACTCCCATTTACCCCGGATAACCTTCGATTCCCTTGCCTAACAAGAATCTATCTACTTCCGCCTTAAAAATATTCAATGACCCCCACCTCCACCACCTTCTAAGGCAGAGTGTTCCAAAGTCACACAACCCTCAGAGAAAAAAATTCTCATCTGTCCTAAAAGGGCGACCCCTAATGTTAAAACAGAGCCCCCTGGTTCTGGGCTCACCCACAAGAAGAAACATCCTTTCCAAATCTACCTTGTCAAGACCGTTCAGGATCTTATAAACTTCAATCAAGTCTCCCTCCAGTGAAAACAAGCCCAGTTTGTCCAACCATTCCTCATTAGACAACCCACTCATTCCAGCTATCAATCTAGTAAACATGGAAGAACATGGAGAGACAATATAAAATAAACAGTACAACTCTAAAAGGGGTATGGGAGCAGAGGGACCTGGGTGTATTTGTGCTTTAGTCCTTGAAGGTGACAAGATAAGTTGAGATAGCGGTTAACAGAGCATACAGTATCCTAGGTTTTATTAATAGGGACATAGCGTACAAGAGGAAGGAGGTTATGTTGAACTTGTATAAACCACTAGTTTGGCCTCAGCTGGAGTATTGCGTCCAGTTATGGGTGCCGCACTTTAGGAAAGATGTGAAGCCACTGGAGAAAGTGCAGAAAAGATTCAGGAGAATAGTTCCAGGGATGAGGAACTTCAGTTATGAAGATAGATTGGAGAAGTTGGGACTGTTTTCTTTGAAGAGAAGATGGAGAGGTGATTTGATAGAGACATTCAAAATCATGAGGGGTCTAGACAGAGTAGATAGAGAGAAACTGTTCTCGCTCGTGAAAGGATTGAGAACGAGAGGGCACAAATTTAAAGTAATTGGGAAAAGAAGCAAAAGCAATACAAGGAAAAACTTTTTCACACAGCAAGTGGTTAAAGGTCTGAAATGCACTGGCTGAGTGTGTGGTGCAGATAGGTTCAATCGAGACGTTCAAAAGGGAATTAGACTTATCTGAAAAGGAAGAATGTGCAGGGTTATAAGGAGAAAGCAGGGGAATGGCACTTAGTGATTTGTTCATTCTGAGAGCCAATGCAGACGCGATGGGATGATGGTTACAGCACAGAAGGAGACCATTCTGTGATATTAACCCCTAGACCAACTTCAAGAAGAGAATGTTAGAATCTATTATAAAGGATATGATAAGTAGACACTTAGAAAATAATATGGTTGCGTAGAGTCGACATGGATTTATGAAAAGGAAATCATGTTTGACAAACCTGTTAAAGTTTTTTGAGGATGTTATTTGCAACATAAAGGAAAGCCAGTGGATGTGGTGTATCTAGATTTTCAGAAGGCTTTTGATAAAGGTCCCACACAGGAGGTTAGTAAACAAAATTAGAGCACATGGCATTGGAGGTAATATATTGGTATGGATTAAGAATTGGTTAACAGACAGAAAACAGAGAGTAGGAATGAATGGGTCATTCTCAGGATGGCAGGCTCTTACTAGTGGAATACCATAAGGATCACAATCTATTTCAGTGATTTGGATGTGGGGACCAAATGTAATATTTCCAAATTTGCTGATGACACAAAACTAACTGGGGAATATAAGTTGTGAGGAGGATGCAAGAGGCTTCAAGAGGACTTGGACAAGCTAAGTGAATGGGCAAGAACATGGCAGATGGAATATAATATAATATGAATAAGTGTGAAGTTATCCATGTTGGTAGATAAATCAAAAATGCAGAGCATTTCTAAAATGGTGAGAGGTTGGGAAGTGTTGATGTCTAAAGGAACCTGCGTGTCCTTGTTCATCAGTCACTAAAGATAGCATGCAGGTGCAGCAAGCAATTAGGAAGGAAAATGGCATGTTGGCCTTCATCACAAGAGGGATTTGAGTACAGGAGTAAAGTCTTGCTACAATTGTATAAAGCCTTGGTGGGACTACATCTGAGTATTGTGTTACAGTTTTGGTCTCCTTAACTAAGAAGGGTATACTTGCCATAGAGGGAGTGCAATGGAGGTTCACCAGACTAATCCCTGGGATGACAGGATTGTCTTATGAGGAAAGATTGAATAAACTGGGCCTGTATTCTCTAGAGATTTGAAGACTGAGAGGTAATCTCATTGAAACTTGCAAAATTCTTACTGGGCATCACAGGATGGATATAGATAGGATGTCTCCCCTGGCTGTTGAATGTAGGCCAGGGGACACAGTCTCAGAATAAGAGGTGGCCATTTAGGACTGAGGTGAGGAGGAATTTCTTCACTCGGAGGGTGGTGAATATTTGGAATTCTCTATCTCAGAGGGTTGTCGAAGCTCAATCTTTGAGCATGTTCAAGACAGAAATCGAGAGATATCTGGATACTAATGACATCAAGGGTTATGGGACAGCGAGTGAAAGTGGCATTGAGGTAAATGATCAGCCATGATCTAACTGAATGGCAGTGCAGGCTTGACGGGCTGAATGGCCTACTCCTGCCCCCATGTTCCTATGTTCACCATAACTTCCGTGCTTTTGTGCTCCATGTCTCTACTTATAAAGCCCATGATCCAGTATGCCTTATGAACCACTTTCTCAATCTGCCCTGCCACCTCCAACAACTTGTACACATATACCCTCAGGTCCCTCTGCTCCAGCACTCCCTTTAGAATTGTATCCTTTATTTTATATTGTCTTTCTTCTTTCTTCCTACAAAAACATATCACTTCACATTGCACGGTATTAAATTTCATCTGTCATATGACTGTCCATTCCACCAGCCCGTCTATGGCCTCATGAAGTCTGTCACCATCCATCTTACAGTTCACAATACTTTCAATTTTTAGGTCATCTGCAAATTTTGAAATTGTGCCCTGCACACCAAGTCTAGGTTATTAATATAGATCAAGAAAAGCAGTGGCCCTAATACCAACCACTGGGAACTCCCCTATATATCTTCCTCCAGTTTGAGTAACAACTGTTCACCACTACTTTGTTTCCTGTCACTCAGCCAACTTCGTATCCATGTTGCCACCTCCCTCTTATTCCATGGACTTCAACTTTGCTGACAAGCCTGTCATGTGGCACTTTATCAAACACCATTTGGAAGTCCATGTGGACCACATCAACTTCATTACCCTCATCAACCCGGTGTCACCTCTAAAAAAAAAACTCAAGCAGGTTAAACATGATTTGCCCTCAACAAATCCATGCTGGCTTTCCTAATCCACACTGCACTACGACTTTGGCAGTATCTTCTCCTTTGTACAGACAGCTGCAAAGTAGTCATTTAGTACCGCAGCCATATCCTCTGCCTCCATGCCTATCTCCTCATTATGGTCCCTAATCAGCCCTATTTCTTCTTTAACCACCCTTTTATTAGTTATATTCCTATAGCAGACTTTTGAATTCCCTGGTTGGCTGCCCGTCTCCTCTTATACTCTCTCTTTGCTGCTCATTTCTTTTTTCACTTCCCCTCTGAACTTTCTATACATTAGCCTGGTTCTCACTTGTATTATCAACCTGACATCTGTCATGTGCACCCTTTTCCCACTTCACCTTACTCTATTTCTTCAGTTATCCAGGGAGCTACAGCTATGTTTGTGCAGGACAGCAAAGTTGTGCAGCATACAGCAGAGCACCACAAATCTTGACACCCACTCTGCTGGGTAGTGCAGGGCTCCTCCAAAGCAGTCCAGGTAGTAGATGCGTTGTTTCAGCACGCCGATGGTCTGCTTTACCAGATAGCCATGCTGCCACATGATTTCATTGTATGCATGCTGCCCAGATGACTCTGGTGCACAACTTGTGCAGAGTCATCAACCCAGTAATCACCCTATGGTTTGCCAATGTGGCTTAGATGCAGCTGGCACAGTAGACTGCCACAGAATGAATGCATCATGACTAATGCCAGGATACCAGGCATTCACTTGTATGATATGCTGCCTATGGTCACACACCAGCTGAACTTTGTAGGAGTGGAATCTTTTTCACTGCCAGTTTAGGGCAGAATTGGCATGCGGAGCTCACAGTGATGCACATGCAGTCAATGACACCCTCCACCATGGGGAAGCCTGCAATCCCAGCAAAGCCATGTGCTTACTCAAAAGAGAAAATGAAATATAGTCAATGCTGAGTACAGAACCTCTGTAACCTCCCTTACACAAAATTAGACAGAAAACTGCCAGAATTTGCAACAATCTCCGGCTTCAGCCTGGAAGAAGTCAGATGCATGAGAGTTCACAGCTACTGGTAATGTGGTCCTTTCCCTGCTCTGAGGTTGCAGGTGTGGCTGTGGCAGGTGGTAAATTTCAGTGAAGCCATCTTTATTGAAACGCAGACATCTCACATGGTTCCTCTGAGGCATTGCTCCTTGAACACCCTGGTAGCTGTGGCCTCATTCTGAGAGCCTGTCTCCCCCTCCTCTCTTCTTCCAGCAGCTTATCCTGCTCTGCTGGCCTCTGCTCATTCTCTCAGTCATGTTGTATTCCAAGGAGAATGCCTACTCTTGCACCCATGTCTGGGAGTACCTGCTTGAAAATCAGCAAGAGGTACTTCAGCACCTTGCCACGCCACTCCCTGTAGATTTTGAAAGAGCTATACAAAAACTTATTGAATTGTAGCAATAGCCAGAAGAAACCAACTAGCAACCAACCTTTAAAGTTGTTGATGATCCCTTTCAATAATGCTGGCAGAGCAGTGGAGGTGGGGGGGTGGGGGTGGGGGCAGTCCTTCCGATTGCTGAACGCGTGCTCAGCTGTGCAAGCTTAAGAGACGGTGATGGCTACAGAGCTCCAAAATAGCACCACTGGTATCAAATCTATGTTGTGCGCCATTTAGCATCATGATCTGCATATTTCAGGTGGACATTAGATTAGCTGTGCTCATGCTACAGGCACACTACCGCCCTCAGCAAGATACTGTCTGGTGTGATTTTCAGCAGAGGTGTGCATGTGTGCATAGGACGTCATTTTGGTCCCTGAATGGCACTTGTAGCATCCAAACAGCAGGCTGTGCCAAGCCCAATTTCATACCCAATTAGTTGTGACATTGCGACTGGAAGTCTATTACCTGAATGAAAACCAAATCTCATTCACTGTCAAAAAGATTTTTCTATCAACTGCAGTAGTGGTAGAAGTGGTAGGGTGTCTACCCCAAGTCTGCACCTTGAGTTTTGCCAATTTCTCAGGGATAGGTCTTTTGAAGAATTTTGGAAGGCGTAGCCTCCAGATCATCCACCTCAAGTGAGAGGGGTGGGTGATTGGGAAAGGAAGAGAAAACGGCCCGTCACAGCATAGCTAACAGCTCTGGCTGAAAAAAAATACAATTCTTCCTCCTTCCTTAATGAAATGGATTTCACTGGACAAGGTAACTAACCCTTTATAATTTAAATCCACACCTTGCTGTGACCTCATAGCAACCCTGAACACTTGGTATTCCTGACATCCAGTTGTCGCATTCCAGTCATTGGCATCTCATTACAACTTTCCCACTCATTCAGCAAATGCAATGTAATTAATGAGTGATTGGCCTTGCCTTATTTGTTATAGTGGTATTACAATAAAAAAAAGGGAAGATGTCCATATGAAAAAGGAGGCCAAATAAAAGCAAAACATTGAACTAATTTGATAAAAGACACAAGAGCACACATTATTCTAACACTACATATAGGCAGCACCCATGTCAGAATTAGTCTGGAGTCTGGTCTCTGCCCATTTTAAAAATAGCAACATGCCAAACATGATACGATTGCTGACATTGACTATTTGCCTGTCCAAGCACCATAAATAGAACTTATACAAACACGAAATCCTTCTAGCACATTAAAAATTGAAAAAAAAATTAGAAATTTTCATTGCTTACAATTCCTGGAAATTCTAAACATAAAAGCAATGCACCATTTTCTGCTAATTAATCATCTACAGTATAAGTGATCTTCATTATCTAGAATGCAATCTTATTTCTTTTTAAAATGTACCCAGGAAACAGTTCTCATTAGGCACCTCACCTTGCTGGGAGCAAGCCTTTAGCTTAAATGGTACTATTCCTGCCTCTGAGGTAGAAGATGCAGCATGCAGACCTGCCCCAGACAGTCCCGACCAGTGGAGACCAGACCCCAAATTCTGGGTTGACATTAAGGGGCATATTGGCATCAGTGGATGTGGATGGCCCACTCTCAGTTATGGGTTGTGGTAGCCCATAAAAATCGCTCTGCCTTATAGGGCTAACCACACCATTGTCTAGCATTAAAGATGGTTATGAACATGAAAGGAGAATTCACATTATGGCCTGTTAGACTGTTGATCAGCCTGCGAATCCTTCCACTACTTCACGCTATTCTCGAAGGAAAGAGTGGGACTATATGAAAACCACCACACATTGGTAAGATTATGGGGTGATTTTCCTGGGTGGTCTCAAGCACACAACCAATAGATTTTGTCTGATTTTTGATGGCGAAACAGGGACTTCAATGCTCTTGCATTTCCAGGCCTCATTTACAAAGGCTGTATTTGTAGAGTATACTTTATGTGCAGCCAGGAGGTGCATGCCCACAGAAGAGGAAGTAGCAGTGCAGCAACGGGCGTTAAAGGTCCCTCTAAAAAGATGTTTAAAGATAACAAAATATTCTCAGTCTTGTGCCTCTATACATTACCACAAATTTGTTCCCTGATCAATTCCAGTGTTTCCTGAATAAAAAAAATTCTTTGGTGAAGAGCACTAGAATAGAAAGTTTCCAAACTGCCCCCAGTAACAGCAGGTTGAAGCAGCGATATGCAGCATTACTCTGATGACCCCAATGCATATTTTCACAGGCAGACCCTACGACTGACCTGCAACCCGTGGAAATGCAGGGAAGCTGACTGCTGACAGGAGTGACATCATTTCATTGCAATATAAATATGGCCTGTGTAGAGACACTGGGTTCAGGCATGATCATACACAGAAAAATCACAGGCCTACAGGAAATTACAGAGCCATGTTTGAGGGATATAGAACCAGGGATTCCAATTTAGCATGTTTTCCTATCATTTGCAAGCCTAAATAAATGTGTACTTTCAGCACACAACCCAAGAAAATTGTTCCTTATAACTGAATAGACTTTTGTATTAGAAAGTAAATTTGAGTACTGATGTTTGCTGCGCTCCTCCTTCACCTCCGTCACAAAGTATTCCATCAATTCGATAAAACCATTGGTGCAGTGTGTATTTAAAATTGTTATTTTCAAGAAGGCAGAAAGCAAACATTAAAATGTTGAGCAATGGACACAGTAACTGCAAACAGGTTATTCAATTTGAACTACAAGTGCAAAGAATTAATATAAAATTAATGAGTTTCATGCAAGACAAGACTAGAAGCAATTTTATTCCCCGCACAATAATGGATATGGGGAATGCATTTCCAAATAAAATATAATTCTGTATTTAAACTCCTTGAACAAAAGAGCTAGATAAATTGGATAGGAATAAAATAAAATTGATGGTTATAGGAAAAAGAACAGGTTGCCCCTCTTGCCCTTCCTCTTATTTGACCGCAACAGAGTTTATTCCTTTTAAACAGTGGTTGTGCTTACCATCTGAGTGTTTGATAAAACTGGGAGTTTTGTCAGAGATGGACAGACATAGTCTCTCAATCCTCTTTGTTTTTAATGAGGTCCAAAGTCTAAATCCCAAAAGCTCTCAGGTGGTGTTGTCAGTGTTTACCCCTGGAGGGACGTATCCACTTAGGAATGCCTCGAGATGGCTTTGAATGCCTTTGAATAACAAGGATGATCTGGATAATCTACTCAGTTAGCCAAAGCATTGTTCTGGCTGGGCTTCTGGTTAGACCCTTGTAATGTGCAAAGGTATTTCAGATACAAATTGCAGTGGCCATCTTGGCTGCCAGTTTGTTTGTTTTTTTAAAGTTAACTGCAAGATTTTCTCCATTAAAAGTTTAATGCAAGTTTTCCACCGATGAATTAAAAATTCTTCTTTTGCATATTGTGTTTTCCTGACAGTACACACATAGGTGTATAAAAATGTTATGTTGTGACGTTTCTGTTCTTTAGTACAATCACATCAATTTTTATTAGATCGCACAACTCTCCCATGCTCAGTGACAAGTCACTTTTTAACTTGTTGTATGAGAAGACATGAATTGACAGATTGACAGGGACCAACAGTGGGGGAGAGGGATGTGCAAAGGGTTGGTTGATTGTTTTAAGGGCTACGTACAGTGGCTAATGGGGGGAATGGGAAGAGTGTCCATTGCATGTACTTTTGACATGAGTCCATTGAAGGGTGACTCCAGATCTGTCTAGGCATCCGAAGCGCATCTTCAGCGTGCCAATGCCTTGTTCGATCACACACCTAGTGGTCATGAGACATTCACTGTAGCACTGTTGGGCTTCATTGGTTGGATTTCATCAGCCAAGTTTGAAGTGAGTACCCCTTGTCTGCTACCAGTCACAACTTAAGTCTGCTTCCAAGTCCAAACATATCAGGGATCTTGGAATGGCACAATCCAAAAGCACCATGGCAGCTTCCTGGGAATCTTGCGCAAGTCTGAATAAACATCTTTTGTGGTTGTACAACAGCTGCATATTGATATAGTGGAAGCCCTTGCATTTAAAGAACACTCCTGGGTTATCTGGGGGTGCCTGATTGCCACATGTTTGCAGTCGGTGCCTTGCACTTGTGGAAAGCCAGACGGAGCTGCAAACTCAAGCATCCACAGATTCTGACTGGCAACAACGTATATTTATATAGCACCTTTAACAGAATAAAATGTCCCAAGGCGCTTTACAGGAGCATTACAAAATAAAGTACGACACTGAGCCACAAAAGGAGATGTGAGGTCAGATGACGAATAGCTTTGTCAAAGAGGTAAGTTTTAGGTAGTGTATTAAAGGAGGAAAGTGAGGTGGAGTCGCAGAGATGTGCAGGGAGAGTATTCCAAAGCTTTGGGCCTAGGCAACTGAAGACAGAGCCACCCATGGAGGAGCGTAGATATCGGAGGGTTGTGGGGCTGCAGGGGATTACAGAGAGAGGGAGGGGTGAGGCCATCATCACAAGCAAAGTTGACATAATTGCCAGTTCTGGCAAACAGCCCATCAATCACCTATCTTATGCATTTATGGAGCACTGACTGCACTTTCCTGGGTATATGTTTCCAGCAGAACCTTGGAAGGATCAGGAGTCAAACATTGAGGGCAATGGTGACTTTGACAGTCACTGGTAATACATGGTCACCAGGTCCAGCAGGCAACAGGTTTTTTTCTAGGGGCTGCAGATGTCTGCCAGCACCTGCCACAGCATCCTAAGCCTCTGAAGCACTGGTGTTCGGACACATCAAGGAAATTCAGCCTCTCCCTGTAGATCCAGTATCATAGGTAATGCCTCCTGAAAGTGACACCTCTCTCTGCAGCTCCCCTCTGATTTCAGCTGCAGGTCTCTGAATGGCAGACTGCGACTACTGGTCATTTTGCTTCTTGTCAGAGATCCAATCTAAAGCAATCCAGGCACCACCCATCCTGATGTGATTAGTAAAACCGGAAGTTTAGAACTTAAACTTTCAGCAAAAGTAATGTGAACAAACCTTTACCACGAGTCGGTAAGAAGACAGCTGTGTCTATTGAGTATTTATTGCAGTATTTCCATTAGTTTGAATCAGCCTTAATTTCCTTTGACTTCTCACCTTGCTCTCAATGGAGAATTTCTGGAAGCCTGGAAAACTGGTGGATACAATGTTAAATTTAAAGCTGTGTTAATATATCATTCCGATTGAACAATTGCCATCTGTTTATAGGCAACCTGCCTCACCAGAGGGAGTTGTGTCCTACCTCCCTAACACGTTCCAGTTGAACGCAGACATTCATAGGTTGGAACTGGTTTCCCAACATGCTCGCTTTTTTAAACAAACAATTTTAAGCTCCCACCCACACCACATGACCCTTCAAGTTAAAATTGCCTCCTTTGTATCCCACAAAAAGAGAGAAAGTTGACATCCCTGAGCTAACAGTATAGGCGGCCTGATTTTGCCAGACCAAATGGCCTTTCATTTCAAAGCTGAGATACTATGATTTTAGCTCGTAGCTTAAAAAAGACAAATTCAACCAGCACGTAATGCAAAAACCATGTAAACTTCACCTCCTGCAGAATCTAATGTTCAACAAAAAGGAACAGTCAGTTATAGGGCTAATGGCCTAATGTTGAGAAAGAACATTGGTATTTTAGTACTACAACTAGTATAATGGTCAAAATGTCTGTCACCCTGCCTGAAATATAAAGCATTAGAATCCCAGGTGTTTGTGAGGGAGCGTGGTGGGGCAAAGAAAGAAATGCATTGGAAGGATAACGAAAGTCAGAAGTGCATGGCTGGGGATGGCACCAGACATCTCAGTCCAGCTTTAAGCTATGTCAGGCAAACCCCCCACCTGCCAAAACACATTTTGCCACATGAACATTAAAACTTAAAACTGCAAGCCCTGACTAGAAGGACATTTTCATTGTAACAGACAATGTTGAAACAATGGGACCCCAGTAGTTGCTTCCCCAATACACAGAAGTGATCAGACCAGTTTTAGTCACATGACTAACTGGCTGTTGCAGAGTTTTTGAACTTCTAACAAAGGATTTTGAAGAGAGAACGCTGTGTGCTCATGGACTGAGATAATCTCCTCTCCTCTCTGCCTGCCTCCTTCTCTTTCCCACAGAACTGAATTTTGTGAAGACACGTAAACTCAAAGAGAGAACAGTCTCCTATGTGAACAAGGTTTAAGACAAATATTGGGCCCCAACAAAACACAAGATCATATCTGCAATCAGGGACGACAGCAAGTTCGAGAAACAGTAACAAGATATTGCCTCAAACTGTTCTACTTATCTTTTCTTCTGCTCTTTTCTGTCCCTATTTGCATGTCTGTATCACGTGTGCATGCCAGCATGGGTGCTTCGTACATCCATAGGCATTAACCACATTAGAGTTTAAATTTTAATAAAATTTCATCTCTCTTCTTTAAACCTGAGAAAGCCTGTGTGAATTGGTTTCTTTGTCCTATAATTGGAAAATTGTGAACAAGGATTCACAAAAAGGGGCACTCAAAACACTGTTTAAAATTAAACCTGGTTACAAGACCAGGTGAAGATAGTAACAGACCCCTAGACACCTTTCGCACCTGATCATAACAGCTATTACAGAATATTCAGCAGTCTGGAGAAATTACAATCTGAAATATGGCAGAATCTCCATTATCTGGCATTATGGAGGGATCCATTTGGTGGATAAATAGAAGCAGAAGGAATTAGGGAGATCCAAAATTGTGTTCTGATGCATTCAAAGGTATGCTAGACACAGGAATAAAAGTTTGTCTTTTTTGTACAATGTTAATCTACGTCAGACAGAATGTATTTAGTGTGAGCAGGTTTTATACGGAGATGTCTTCTCACATAAGACTGCATCCTGATGAATAAATCAGGTAAGTAGGCAATTGGAACTCCAATATTGAAGACTCTACTAAATCAAACGTTTAATCCAAATCCACTACATTAAGTCTTGACGTGCTCACAAAGCTTGGGAAACAGATGGGATTATTGAGCAAGAATCAAGCTTCCATTCTATATAAATTGCTTAGGAACAAGAGTAGGCTATTCAGTTCCTCCAGTCTGTTCTGTCATTCAATTAGATCATGCCCGATCTGTACTCCAACTCCATTTCCTACATATCCCTTGATAACTTAAAAAAACTAGCAATTTCAATCTTGAAAATTTAAATTAAACCAGCCTCCACAACCTTTTGTGGGTGCGGAAAGAATTTTCCAGTTTTCCACAATGTTTTGTGGGAAAAATTGCTTCCCAAGTTCACTCATAAATGCTCCAGTTTAAAGATTATGCCTGTTCATTCTGCATTCTCCCATCAGAGGTGTTAACCCCATCAAACCTCTTTATCCTTTTAAAGGCCTTGATTAGATCCCCCTTAACTTTCTAAACTCAAGGGAATGCAAACCAAGTTGTTGCAACCTATCCTCAACTTAACACTTTAAGCCCCAGTATCATTCTGGTGAATCAGGCTACACCCCTTCTAAGGCAGATATATCCTTCTAGAGATTCTGTGCCCAAACTTGAATATGGATAGAGTCTGACCAAGAGTCTGTACAACTGAAACATCACTTCCTCAGTTTTGTATTCCAAACCCCTTGAGATAGAGGCCAACATTCCATTAGTCTTTTGATTGTATATATACCTGTGCACTAGTATTTAGTGCTTTATATACATGGGTACCTAAACCCTTTGGGTTACAGAAGCTAACATTGATGATGCTTTTCATGAAGCTAGCTTTTCATCAAAAGGCATTAAAATGGACACCACAGAAGTGGGATTTAAGATTAGTATCTTAATAAGTATGAATTATCTAATGCATATTAAAATATTAATTAGGCCCTATTGTTTACTATTAAATTTCAGATCATGGCAACATACAGTTCAAGCAAGTGCTGAAAATTTAACCCAGAGACGGATACTCTGCCAGAGTGCATGATGGGGTATGGTAGCATAGTGCTTATGTTACTGAACTAGTAATCCAGAGATCTGGATTAGTGATTAATGATCTGGAGACTGGAGTTCAAACCCCACCACGGCAGCTGTAGAATTTAAAATTTAATTAACTAAATAAATCTGGAAGAAAACTTGATCAGTAATGGTGTCCATGAAACTACTGGATTGCCAGAAAATGTTGGCCTTATCAGCAATGCCCACATCCTGTGAAAAAATTCTCATGCAATAAATTGGTGAAGTACCCAAATGAAGATTCATATCCCTGAAAAACTGGTCCCATCTTTTCTGGTAGAATCCTATTTAATATATGGCCCAGCGAACAAGGTGATGATTTGTACTACGTTGCAGATAAGAAGAAACATGTTAAAAAAAATTAAAATTGCTCTCCACCCCAACAGCCATACCTCCCACAACTAAATTAACAACCAGCGGTCATGGCCTATTTGAGAGAACTACTGCTGCAATGTAAAGTAAACTTACCAAGACTGGAGACAGATACACATCCTTTAATTAGCTTGGTTATCCTATACTTCCATTGAAAGAGACCGGGGAAGGAAAACTCATGCCAATACAACTCTACAGCTTTAATTTGATGGAGGTATCTAATGTGAAAGGCAATGTAGGCATATGTTTTTATATATAGATATAAATTTAAATATAGTCCTACCTTTAGGGAGTGGAGAGGAACCAAACCTGCATGGGAGCACCTAACAGTGGCAGCAGATAAATACAGAGCAAGGCTCAGGGCCTGCACCTACCTCCAGGAAGCTGGGACCTGTGTGGGAGCTTCAGCAGTGTGCACTGACAGTTTGAAATAAATAGTGGCATAACAGGAAAGCTATAAGGTGATTGGTGAGTAACTGCTGTTCGAGTGTATCTATAAATAGTGAGGTTCGTATACTGCTGTTAGGGGGCGAGTTAACAGCTGGAAATTAGAAAAACATAAAATTAAAATTTAAGTAGCTACCATAAATTAATTAAGACACGCAAGCAGAAGCTGGTGAGCCAACTCTTTCGACTGATCCGTTTTATTTTTAAACCATAAGGTTTATTGTATTATGAAAGTTTAAATTAGTATAGTAAGTGTTGAGGAGAGGCATTAATTTAAAAAAATTAATAATTAGTTCATGAAAACACAATCGACATGGCAAGGCAGGAGGGATGTGTTGCGGCTGCAGTGTGTGGGAGCTCGTGGACACCAATGTGATCCACGGCAACCAAGACCACAGTAAGTGTCTACAGCTCAAGGAGCTTCAGCACAGAGTAGTTGAGCTGGAGGCCGAGCTACAGACACTGCGATGCATCAGGGAGAGGGGAGGTTACCTACCCCATGGTAGGCTGATGGAGAAAGTGAAGTCGCATGGGGTCCAGGGTGTACTAGCGAGATGGATAAAGAACTGGCTGGGCAACAGGAGACAGAGAGTAGCAGTGGAAGGGAGTTTCTCAAAATGGAGACGTGTGACCAGTGGTGTTCCACAGGGATCCGTGCTACGACCACTGTTGTTTGTGATATACATAAATGATTTGGAGGAAGGTATAGGTGGTTTGATTAGCAAGTTTGCAGACGACACTAAGATTGGTGGAGTAGCAGATAGTGAAGGGGACTGTCAGAGAATACAGCAGAATATAAATAGATTGGAGAGTTGGGCAGAGAAATGGCAGATGGAGTTCAATCAGGGCAAATGCGAGGTGATGCATTTTGGAAGATCCAATTCAAGAGTGAACTATACAGTAAATGGAAAAGCCCTGGGGAAAATTGATGTACAGAGAGATTTGGGTGTTCAGGTCCATTGTTCCCTGAAGGTGGCAACGCAGGTCAATAGAGTGGTCAAGAAGGCATACGGCATGCTTTCCTTCATCGAACGGGGTATTGAGTACAAGGGTTGGCAGGTCATGTTACAGTTGTATAAGACTTTGGTTCGGCCACATTTGGAATACTGCGTGCAGTTCTGGTCGCCACATTACCAAAAGGATGTGGATGCTTTGGAGAGGGTGCAGAGGAGGTTCACCAGGATGTTGCCTGGTATGGAGGGCGCTAGCTATGAAGAGAGGTTGAGCAGATTAGGATTATTTTCATTAGAAAGACGGAGGTTGAGGGGGGACCTGATTGAGGTGTACAAAATCATGAGAGGTATAGACAGGGTGGATAGCAAGAAGCTTTTTCCCCAGAGTGGGGGATTCAATTACTAGGGGTCACGAGTTCAAAGTGAGAGGGGAAAAGTTTAGGGGGGATATGCGTGGAAAGTTCTTTGCGCAGAGGGTTGTGGGTGCCTGGAACGCGTTGCCAGCGGAGGTGGTAGACACAGGCACGATAGCGTCTTTTAAGATGTATCTAGACAGATACATGAATGTGCAGGAAGCAAAGAGATACAGACCCTTAGAAAATAGGCGACTTGTTTAGATAGAGGATCTGGATCGACGCAGGCTTGGAGGGCCGAAGGGCCTGTTTCTGTGCTGTAATTTTCTTTGTTCTTTGTTCTGAACACTTTGTTCCAGAAGGCAGTCACACCCATAGGATAGCGTCTTTTGATATGGTCACTGGTCAGGGACAGGGGCAGGGCATGACTGTGAGGCAGGCAGGTAAGGGGATCAAGAAGGCAGAAGTGAAGGAGCCTCAGCCCTTGCAGTTGTCCAAAAGGTTTGAGGTTCTTTCAACTTGTATGGGAGAGTGAGGGGCTGCAGGGTGGATGAGCATCCTGACCATGGCACCGTGGTGCAGGAAGCCATTCAAGCGGGGGGAGTAAATAAGAATGTAGTGGTAGTAGGCAATAGTATAGTCAGGGGATAGACACAATCCTCTGCGGCCAAGAGCAAGAGTCCAGAAAGCTGTGTTGTCTGCCCAGTGCCAGGGTTCGGGATATCTGCTCAGAGCTAGAGAGGAACTTACAGTGGGAGGGAGAGGATCCAGTTGTCATGGCCCACATGGGTATCAATAATATAGGTAGGACTAGAAAGAGGTTCTGCATAGGGAGTATGAGCAGCTGGGGGCTAAATTAAAAGGCAGAACCTCAAAAAGTAATAATCTCTGAATTATTACCTGAGCCATGAGCAAATTGTTGTCGGGTATATAAGAATAGAAAGGTATGGCTCTAAGACTGGTGCGGTAGAAATGTGTTTTGATTCATGAGGCACTGGCACCAGTACTAGGGAAGGTGGGAGCTGTACCTTTGGGACACTCTTCACCTGATCCATGCTAGGAGCAGCATTCTGGCTGGTCATATAACTAGGGCGATAGAGAGGGCTTTAAACTAAATAGTGGAATGAAGAGATCATGTGAGAGAAGATGTGGTAAATCAAAGGGGAACAATGAAGTAATAGAGCAGGGTAGCAATTTGGGTAATGGTAACCAGAGTGTGACAGGAAGGGAGAAAGCATACAAATGTAACTCTGCAGGAGCAGATAATACCAAAAATGCAGAAATTGTAAAAAGACAAAGTTAAAGGTTCTGTATCAGACTGCACGCAGCATTTGTAACAAAATGGATGGATTGTTAGCACAGATAGAAATAAATATGTATGACCTGATAGCCATTACAGAGACAAGGGTGCAAGGTGACCATGACTGGGACCTGAATATTGAAGGGTATTCGCAAAAAGACAGGACGCTAGGAAAAGGTGGTGGGTAACTTTGTTAACTAAAGATGTCATTAGCATAGTAGCGAGAGGTGACCTTAGCTCAGAAGAGCAAGATGTAGAATCAGTTTGGGCAGAGATAAGAAATAGGAAAGGTAAGAGGTCACTTGTGGGAGTAGTTTATAAGCCCCCTAACAGTTGCTACATTGTAGGAAGAAATAAATGGGGCGTGCAAGAAAGGTATCACAATAGTCATGGGTGACTTTAATCTACATGTAGATTAGTCGAAATCAGATTAGCAAGGTGTGAATTGTGAATTGAGTGTATTCGGGGCAATTTCTTAGAGCAGTAAGTTCTAGAGCCAACCAGACAACAGGCTATTCTAGACCTGGTAATGTGCAATGAGACATAATTAATCAACAACCTCAGGGTAAAGGAACCTCCAGGCAACAGCGATCATAACATGTTAGAATTTCACACTCAGTTTGAAGGGGAGAAGTATAGGTCTAAGACGAGTGTTTTAAAACTAAAAAGGTAATTACAAGGGTATGAAGGCAGAGCGAGCTAAGGTGAACTGGGAAACTAGGTTAAAAGGTAGGACAGTAGAGATGCAGTGGCAGGCTTTTAAGGAGATATTTAATAACTCAGCAAAGATTTATCCCAGTAAGAAAGATTCTTTGAGAAGGATGCATCATCCATGGCAAAATAAGGAAGGTAAGGATAGTATCAAATTAAAAGAAACACTGTACAAATCTTCAAAGATTAGTAGTGATGGACAGATTTTAAGAACCAGCAAAGAATAATGAAAAAAATTAAGCTAAGAAAATAGAGTATCAGAGAAAACTAGCTAGTTTCTACAAGTATTTAAAGAGGAAAAGTATAACTAAAGCTCGTGTTGGTCCTCTAGAGAGTGAGTCTGGGGAATTGATAATGGAAAAGGAGGAAATGGCAGAGGCGTTGAACAGGTATTTTGTGTCTGTTTTCACTATAGAAGACTTAGATAACCTCCTAAAGATACTTGAAAATCAAGAGGTGAAAGGGAGGGAGGAACTTAAAACCATCACCATCGCCAGGGGAAAAAGTGCTGGGAAAACTATTAGACCTAAAGGCTGACAAGTCCCCAGGACCAGATGGCCTGCATCCTCGGGTCTTAAGTGGCTACAGAGATAGTAGAGTCTTTGGTTGTAATCTTCCAAAATTCCTTACATTCTGAAGGGTCCCAGCGCTTTGGAAAATAGCAAATGTAAGACCTTTATTCAAGAAAGGAGGTAGACAGCAAGCAGGAAACTAATCGGCCAGTTCGCCGAACAACTGTCATAGGGAAATTACTAGAATCCATTATGAAGGAGATTATAGCAGGATACTTAGAAAATCATAATGGGATCAGACACATGCAACATGGTTTTGTGAAGGGCAAATCATGTTTAACTAATTTATTAGAGTTCTTTGAGGAAGTAATGAGCACGGTGGATAAAGGGGAACCTGTAGAACATTTGATAAGATGCCACATCAAAAGGTTACAACACAAGATAAGAGTACATGGTGTAGGGCGCAACATATTAGCAAGGATAAAGGATTGGCTAGCAACAGGAAGCAGGTTGATAGGTAAATTGGCCATTGTAAATTGCCCCTAGTGTAGGTAGGTGGTAGGAGAATGGTGGGAATGTGGTAGGGAATATGGGATTACTGTAGGATTAGTATAAATGGGTGGTTGATGGTCGGCACAGACTCGGTGGGCCGAAGGGCCTGTTTCAGTGCTATATCTCTAAAAAAAAACTTAGTGGTACAGAGGGATCAGGGTGTCCTGATACATGAATCACAAAAGATTAGTATGCAGGTACAGCAAGTGATTAGGAAGGGAAATGGAATGCTGGCATTTATTGCAAGAGGAATGGAGTATAAAAGTAGGCGGATTTTACTGCAGCTGTACAGGATCTTGCTGAGACCACATCTGGAGTACGGTGTACAGTTTTGGTCTCCTTATTTGAAAAAGGATATAACTGCGTCAGAAGCAATTCAGAGAAGGTTCACACAACTAATTCCAGGGATGAAGGGCTTATCTTATGAAGAAAGGTTAAACAGGGTTGGGCCTATACCAACTGAAGTTTAGAAGAATGAGAGGTGATCTTATTGAAACATATAAGATCCTGAGGGGATTTGATAGAGTGGATACTGGATAGAAGGATGTTTCCTCTTGTCAGGGAGACTGGAGCTAGGGAACACAGTTTAAGAAGAGGAGTTCACCCTTTTAAGATGGAGACGAGGAGAATGTTTTTTTTCCCCTCAAAGAGTCATTAGTCTGTGGAATTCTCTTCCCCAGAAAGCAGTGGAAGCTAGGTCATTGAAGGCCAAGTTAGATAGGTTTTTGATAGACAAGGAAGTCGAGGGTTATGGGGGGCAGACAGAAAAGTGGAGTTGAGACCACAACCAGATCAGCCACAATCTTATCAAATGGCAGAGCAGGTTCAAAGAGCCTACTCCTGCTCCTAAGTCCTATGTTCCCAGATCTTCATTACTTTTTTTTTTTTACACACCACATTCAGTGTTTGTTCTGTGTAACATTTCAGTGGCATACTTACATAAAAAGCAACTATTCAACCCAAAGGATTCTCTATAGTTATCTCCTACTTCTATACACTTCTAATCAAGACGCGTGATATGGTTTTTATTACTGCAGCTGTCAAATTAACATTGCCTTGTATACAAGTACTAAGCTTCAACTAAGCTAGCCACACCCCTGGACAAGCTGTTCCAGTACAGCTACAACACTGGATCTGTCCCATTCACAAAAAGCAGGACAAATCCAAACCAGCCAATTACTGCCCTATCAGGCTACTCTCGATCATCAGCAAAATGATGGAAGGTGTCGTCGACAGTGCTATCAAGTGGCACTTGCTCAGCAATAACCTGCTCACTGATGCTCAGTTTGAGTTCCGCCAGGGCCAATCGGCTCCTGCCCTCATTACAGACTTGGTCCAAACATGGACAAAAGAGCTGAACTCAAGACGAGGTGAGAGTGACTGCTCCGAATATCAAGGCAGCATTTGACAGAGTGCACCATCAAGGAGCCCTAACCAAATTGAAGTTAATGGGAATCGGGGCAAACTCTTCACTGGTTGCAGTCATACCTAGCGCAAAGAAAAGCGTTTGTGATTGTTGGAGGCCAATCATCTCAGTCCCAGGATATTGCTGCAGAAATTCCTCAGGGTAGTGTCCTAAGCCGAACCATCTTCAGCTGTTTCATTAATGACCTTTCCTCCATCATAAGGTTAGAAGTGGGGATGTTCAGTACCATTCGCAACTCCTCAGATACTGAAGCAGGCAGTGTCCATATGCAGCAAGGCATGGACAACATTAAGGCTTGGGCTGATAAATGGCAAGTAACATTCCCACCACATGAGAGCCAGGCAATGAAAGTGAAGACCTCCAACAAGAGAAAGAATCTAACCATCTCCCTTTGACATTCAACAGCAATTACCATTGCTGAATCCCCCACTATCATACAAACCTACATGCAAATTAAGAGGCGTAGGCCACTTGACCTCTCAAGCCTGCTCCACCATTCAACAAGATCATTGCTGATCTGATCTAACAACATCCTGGGGTTACCATTGACCAGAAACCGAACTGGAGCAGCCATGTAAGTACTGTGGCTACCAGAGCAGGTCAGAGGCTGCAAATTCTGTGGCAAGTAACCAATCTTTTGACTCCCCAAAGCCTGTCCACCATCTACAAGGCACAAGTCAGGATTGTGATGGAATACTCTCCACTTGTCTGAATGAATGCGGCTCCAACACTACTAAGGAAGCTTAACACCATTCAAGCAGCCTGCTTGATCAGCACCCCATCCACCACTTTAAACATTCATTCCCTCCACCATCAATGCACAGTGGCAGCAGTGTGTACCATCTGCAAGATGCACTGCAGCAACTCATCACGCCTCCTTCAACAGAAAATTCTAAACACACAACCTCTTCCACCAAAAAGGACAAGGGCAGCAGATGCATGGGAACACCACCATCTGCAAGTTCCCCTCCAAGCCACACACCATCCTGTCTTGGAACAGTGATAGATTTCCTTCACTGTCGCTGGGTCAAAATCCCAGAACCCCTCCTTAACAGCACTGTGGGTGTACCTACAATAGATGGACTATAATGGTTCAAGGAGGCTGCTCACCACTACCTGCAAGGGCAATTGGGCATGGGCAACAAATGCTGGCCTTACCAGCGGCACACATATCCCATGAAACGAATAATAAAAAGAGCAGACATACACTAAGTACAGTACTCTTCATGGTGCACTCAATGATCCGAGCAAAATAATCTAAAATCTGACTTCCTTTCCCAATAGCCACTTTGCGTTGCTTTTAACTTTTCTTGATCTGTTATCTTTAACAAATATCCCTACATAGTATAACATGCACATGTGGTTAGGAAACTCCAGACATACATGTCTACGTTAAATGGCATCTTTCACACCCAGGCCAATTCATTTAAACGTTTGAAAACAGCCTGCAACCTATTGATTTGAACTGAATTACACACCTCCATATTTTGGCATCATCCACAAATGAAAGGTTGATTAGATTTAAGCTCTTCTATAGATTATTAAATGGAAAATAAAATGTAATGGTCCCAGTACAGAGCATTGTGGAAATCAATTGTAATAAGGCCTCAGTGGGGTGCACTCCCATTAACACCAACTCTCTGTGTTTACATGATTTAAACCAGCTACCTATTGAACATATTAAAACAGCCTATAATTCCACAAGAAACATTTTTTGCCTAGTTGCCTTGTATGCAATTCTTTATCAAGTGCCTTTTGGAAGTGTTCAGTCATCCATTCTACTGCAGGTTCAACAAAGTAGTACAGAGATAGTTCAAACTCTCTCTCTCTTCAACAGCACCAACTCACACTATTACAGAGCTATCCTGGTCCCTTCACCTCATTCTACTGTTATGACCAGGTGAGAAAGGTGTCTAGAGGTCTGTTACTATCTTCACCTGGTCTTATTGTAACAGGGTTTAATTTTAAACACACTGTGTTTTGAGCTCCCCCTTTGTGAATCCTTGTTCACAGCTTTCCAATTATAAGGCAAAGAAATGAACATAAACAGGCTTTCTCAAGTTTAAAGAAGAAATGTGAAATTTATTAAACCTTAAACTTAAACTCTAATACAGTTGACGCCTACGTATATATGACGCGCCCACGCTAGCATGCACATGAGATATACACATGAGATATACACATGCAGATAGGAACAGAAAAAAGAGAAGAAAAGATAAAGTGGAACAGTTTGAGGCAATATCTAGTTAATGTGCTTCAAGCTCACGGTGTAGTCCTTTTGTAGGTAATTCTTGCTTTTCGTTGGGGCCCAGTATTCTGCTTAAACCTTGTTCACGTCTGAGACTTTTCTCTCTTTGAGGGTCACGTGTTTTCACAGCTGGAGTATGGTGTACAGTTCTGGTCACCACGCTTTAGGAAGGATGTGACTGCACTGGAGAGGGAGCAGAGGAGATTCACCAGGATGTTTTCTGGGCTGGAGCATTTCAGCAATGAAGAGAGACTGGATAGGCTAGGGAGGTTTTCCTTAGAGCAGAGAAGGCTGAGGGGGGACCTGATTGAGATAGATAAAATTATGAGGGGCATTGATAGGATAGATAGGAAGAAACTTTTTTCCTTAGCGGAGGGGTCAATATCCAGGGGGCATAGATTTAAGGTGAGGGGATTTGAGGAAAAAAAAATTCACCCAGAGGGCAGTTGGAATCTGGAACACACCGCCTGAAGGGGTGGTAGAGGCAGGAACCCTCACAACATTTAAGAAGTATTGATATGCGCACTTGAAATGCCATAGCATACAAGGCTACGGGCCAAGTGCTGGAAAATGGGATTAGAATAGATAGGTGCTTGATGGCCGGCATAGATACGTTGGGCCTATGACTCTAAGATTCAGTTCCGTGGGAAGGAGATGGGAGCAGGCAGACAGGAGAGGGTTCTGCTTCGGTTCTAGGAGCACACGGCAGTCTGAGTTCAATTCTCAACAACCAGCTAGTCATGTGACTAAAACTGGTCTGACCACTTCTTTTGTATTTCTGGATTCTGCTATCTTAGCAGTCAACCTGGACTGCTAGCTTCCCCCCACCTTCAAAGTCTGGTAATCAAAAGTCCATTGTTGGTTGAATGGGTCAGGGCATGGCCCTTTGTCACTTGTTTCAACACTGTCTGTTACCAAGCAAATGTCTTTCCTGTCAGGGGCTTGCAATTTTAAGTTTTAATGTTCACGTGGCGAAATAATATGTGCCTCAGACTTGGCAGGTGGGGGGATTGCCCGACACTACATTTTAACAAAAACCTTTTTTGCTTCCTTTCAGGTGTCAAAAGACGATAAACATCAACAACTCTTTAGATACCAATACCCCTTCCAATCCTTCTTCCCTTTCCTCTAACCCCATCCCTCCTTCCAATCTTACTCTTTGCTGATTTTTCACTATGCCCTCTGATCTTTCCCTCTCTGATCCCCATTAGTCCTCAGCAAAGGACTCAGCTTTATCCCCTTACACCTCTACCCCAATGCATTTTGAGCTCAACATGATGCTGAACTTTCTGTCCATCACCTTTGTGCTCACTTCTTCGGACAAGAATCTTCCGCACACAGAACAGACACTTCCTCTCAACTCCAGATTTCTTGTTCCATTAGGATCCCTCTATTTTACCATCTCTTGACCTTTTCATTAGGAACTGCTGGCATGACATCAGACGCCTCAATTTCTCTACTCCTAACTCACTCTAATCTACCTTCCTCAAACAGAATGCTGCATGTTCAGCTCAGGTCCAATCCTGATTTTATCATAAAATCTGTTGGCAAGGGTTGTTGTTTGGTGAACAGACTTCTATATTGCAGAGATTGAATGCCAACTTTCTGCCTACCTCCCTCAGGACCATGACCTCACCAAACATCAAGCCATTGTTTCCCAGACTGTCAGTGACTTCATCTCATCTCTAGATATCTTCCCTTCAAGGTCCCTAACTTCATAGCCCCAAAACATCCCACTTATAGCTCCTTCCAAGGTTCCACACACAGGACTGCTCTGGTTGTTCTAGCCATAGTCCCAAAGGACCGTAAGCATCTTTTTCCATTAGAGAAAAACAGTTGGTAACTTAGAGCTTGAGGGGCACCATTCCTCAAGCATGGGGCAAGGGGAGGAGGTGCGCTCCATGAACTACCACAGCCGATACGCGGATTGAACCCACGGTGTCTTTCTGCGTCACACTCTAGCTGTCTAGCCAGAGATAACTGTATCTACCAGAGCAGTGGGGGCCATTGCTTCAGCCTCTTCTTGCCCCAAGGAACTGATTGCTTCCTATTTTGCCTATTTTTCTCCCTTGATCTGTCTCTTACAACTTATATCAGTGACTCTTCCGATGCCCTCTGTCACTTTAACCATGTCCAGTTTCCTGGCCCTACCAGTCTCCTTTTCACCACGGACATCCTATCTTTCTACACCTCCAGTCCCCACAAGGATGGCCTGCTTCTTCCTTGAACACAGGCCTAACTAGTCCCCATCCACCAACACCAATACTCCAACGAAAGAACACATTAAAACAGGCGAACAACTTCTCCTTGAACTCCACTCACTTGCTCCAAATATGAGGTGCCACTATAGGCACCCAAATGGAACCTAGCTATGCCTGCCTTTTTGTAGGATATTCTTTGTTCTACAGGATTCTTTGTTCCACTCTTACCCAGTTTCCGTCACTCACTTTTTTTTCTGGTGCACTGATCACTGTTGATGTCATTTCTTGTTCTTGCCCTGAACTGGAAAATTTCATCAACTTTGCTTCCAATTTCCACCCTTCTCTCATCTTCACATGGTTCATCTCGAACTCTTCCCTCATTGAATTCTCTACCACCATTTTTGGGGATAGGTTATTCACCAATATCTACCATAAGCCTAACATCCCCCAAAGCTCCCTTGACTATTTACTCTTCTTGTAGTTTCTCCAGCTCCATCACATCTGTTCTGACAATGTCACCCTCCACATTTGTGCTATCAATATATGTCTTCCTTTTTCCTCAGGCAAGGAATTTCCTCCGCTGTGGCTGAATATGTCCATTGCATTTCCAGCACTACTTCTCACATGCATTCCCCTCCCCATCGGAAACCACGATAGGGTTCCTCTCATCCTCCATTCCACCCCACCAGCCTACACATTCAACGGATCATCGTCTACCATTTCCACCATCTCCAGTGATGCCACCTCCAAATACATCTTCCCTTCCCCTTTCAGCATTCACATGGGGCCATTTCCTCCACAACACCTGGTCCACTCTTCAATCATCTCCTCCCATTCCCACAGCATCTTCCTGCACAAGCCCAGGAAATCCAACACTTGGCCTTTCATCTCCCCCTTCCCACTATTAAGGGCCCCAAACACTCCTTGCACGTGAAACAGTGATTTACTTGTATTTCACAACTTAGTATACGGCAATCGCTATTCATAATGTCTCCTGTACACTTGAGGGACCAAACGCAGATTGGGTGACCACTTTGCTGAACATGTCCATTCATTCCAGGAGTGTGACCCCAAGCTTCCAGTCGCCTGCCATTTTAATTCTCCATTCCACTCAAACTCCAACCTCTCTGTCCTCGGCCTCAATGAAGTTCAATGAAGCTCAATGGAAGCTCTAGGGTCAGCACCTCAATTAAACACCTTACAACCTTCAGGAATCATTAACTACATAACCGCCACTCCCATTTTCTCAAAGCTGTTGCTGGTAATGGTCTGCTGTTGTCATTTACATCTCCTCTGGATCTATCTTCTGTTTCTTTATTGTCCCCATACCATCGCACTTTTTGCCTTACACCATCAACCCTTTTGTCATTTAAATCATTCTAATACAGAGCTTCCCTTTTGTTCTCTCCTCACCCATCTTTTTCCCTGGCTCTGTACTTGCTTTTAAACCTCTAACATCTTCCAGTTCTGATGAAACTCTGTTTCCCTCTCCACAGAGGCTGCATGACCCGTCAAGTGATTTCAGCATTTTCTGTTTTTATTTCATAATTCCAGCATCCACAATATTTTGTTTTCCTTGGAGTCTGGAGATGGCAGTTAATTTCCCTCCGGTCAAATGAAATAAATAGATTTTAAATAGTAAAATATCAGAGATTCATTACACCAACAATTTATTAGATTTTCCCAGTGAATAGCTGAGCCCGCATACAATGGAGTTACTAGGTTTGATCTTCAGTCTGCATCAAGTCAGTTATTCTCAACCATTAGAGAACATACACAAATGAAGGGCAAGAAAAGACCAGATGGCCCATCAACCTTGCCCCATACAGACACAGTGTAACTTGTGCCATCTGCCCAACTCACCACTAGCAACACAATTGCCTGGGAGAGAAAGAAAAACCTAGGCTAATTTAGAAAAATGCCCTGGAAAATTCCCCTCTGACCCCCAAAGGTAATCAGACAAGTTCCAGTGGACCAGAGTGATGGAGACACACATCCTCTAAAATCCCACCTACCTTTTATGTACACTTACGTTGACCACACTCAGGAATTCAACCAGCTCCCTTTAGAATGATTTCAGCAAAGCCACACTGTGTGTGCCAGCAACCCATTCCAGGGATCAATGTCTCTCTGCAAAATGTAAAGAAAGAACTTGCACTTATGTAACACCTTTCACAACCTCACAGCATCCCAGAGCAATTTAAAGCCAATTAAGTCCTTAAATCCAACCTAGTTTTATGCTTACATATCTCCTCTTCTCTGCTGCTGTATAACATATTGAGCTCAAAAAGCCTATCCAAAATACACCAATTCTAATTTGGTTACTACTTTAAAAACCTCAACCAAAACTTCTCAAAGTCTATATTTAAAGTAAAAAGCCACAGCTCTCTAAGCCAATACAGAAGCTACAAACAGACTCAGTACTCCTCCTTAACAGGGAAGAAATCAGTCGGGGTTGCCATTTCTGATCTCCATCCAGCATTGCCTACAGGAAGTGCAAGTGTTTGCATAAAGGGTAAAGATAAGGTCTTGCTTGACCATGATACCTCCCAGTTGTACAGCTGACCGGGTTTTTCGATCAAGGCTCTGTTGGCCAGGGGCTGCAAGAAGTACAGAATCTGTTACAAACTGCTGGATAGTTCATGAACTAAACTAACCTGAGTTCAGACACTGGCCTGTGCTGGTAAAAACCAGTTTGAACTAATTAATTTATGTGACAAGACAAGGGAGAGATCACAGGAATAGAGCCTTATTTGGACACGATGTGATACCGGGGTCTTTGGGCCTGGGCCAATAAGGAGAATATACAAACGAGGTGAGCAGGCCTAAACCAACCGGAAAGAAACAGCACAGTTTGAAGAGATAAGAAAGAGAATAAGTATGGAAAATATCGGGCATAGAGCCAGCGAGAAACTCCAGAGACCAACCATCGCGGAAGTGGAAGACCCTGCGTGAGCAACGCGGCGATGACGTAAAAGAGAGAGAGAACGGAACGCCTGGCCAGCGTCAGCTCTCCCCTTTTTCGGGTATTATCCTTTGTTTTCTGTGACTAGGTCAGGGAAAGGTCAGAGGAACCTAGTGGGTGTGCTTATCAATTCTAGCTAGCTTTGTTATTAACTGTATAACCCAGTTTGAGTTGCATGCTTTTGTCTAACCAAGTGTATAAGCCTTATTCTTACATTGTACAACAACGTGAATAAAGTAAATTGATAGTTAAAGAAAGGACTGAGTTTCCTCCTCTTTGTAGTAAGCCATTAACTGTAGCCGGTGGATTAGGTCGAGGGTGGCTCTCCTGTAACCCCGATATCCCAAACACCCAGCCTGAGCCTGAATTAAGAGGACTTAGTCCCACGTTACGGCCAGGAGCAAGTGGGTGAAGGGAATAAAGGGGCCAAGGGGGAGTTGACTCCACGTCACGGTTTACAGCTCTCATATGAATAATGGCCAATTACATCAGATATCAGAGTGATTGGTCCTTGGAACTGTACCTCAAATGAGTCAACACCTTCAGGAATGGAGGGGAAGAAAAGAGAGAAAAAAAAGTTATAAAACAAAACCAAAAAAAGACTGGGTATCAAATCTGGTGCAAGCAACAAAAAGACAAATTTGAATTGGAAACTTTAATGAACACACGAGTGAAATATATCTATGTAACTTAAGTATTTCTCTTTTAAGTATATTCAATGAAAGGCCAAGGATGGGCTCATCTAACTTCTTAGAACCAAACTCTTGAAGAACATTTCCATTTATGCAAGGTAAATTATGGGTTTATTGGGATTAAAAGGTTACTGTGGTCTCCTGGAGTTTTACTTGATTGCCTTAGGCAGTTGCAGAGACATTTCCCAGAACTTTTCCTAAATTAGCCACAGATATTTTTCCTCTAGTTTTTCCATGATTTGCAGTGGGGGGGGTGGATGGTGTTGGGAGGGGAGCAGGCGGGAGGGCAGTGTGCGGGTGAAATCAATGATGGATGTGACTGTACCATACCCAACTGGGCAAGCACGCTGGAATAGACGCTCTCAACATTTTGTATGTCCATACATAAACTGAACATTTTTTTTTATTTTAAACTAAGTAGGGATAAAAGTTAATTTTTAAGTTAAAAGAGCTCTACACTTAAGGGGACAAAGCATAGTTTATGTTATGTTGAGTACTATAAGTTAAGATGGCAAACTGACATGTTAGCAGACTATTTGAGGAGGAGAGGTGAGTTGTGGGTGGGAGGATCATCAAGGTCACTGTTGTGGAGCTATTGGCCTGGGGTTTGCAGTCGTAATGATGGTAAAACTGTCAGCATTCACCATCATTACTCCTCTGAAACTGACAGCAGCTTCTGGAGACTGCTCAGCCACAGGTAAATGCAGAAATTCAGAAGCTGCCATCAGTGAATGCTTCCCCATAGGGCCACTGTTGAAGTCCCTTATACTGCAATCAGGTAAAAATCACTGAACTGATGAAAATTTGACCTTTCACTCTATTAGTCTTGCTATTAAAATGCCATGAAAAGATTACACTTGTTGAATGAGGTGCAACTGAGTTTCAGTGTTGGAAGTTCATAATTACTGCTGAACAACCTCACTGGCCCTGAAAAACAAATTTTATACTGTGGCATTTCAAATTTCTCCAGTATGATGAAAAAAAAGTGTTTTTTTTTAAGTTTGTTTATGGCACATCAGCTTCTAACTTAATCCCATGTGTAAGCTCACTTATTTTGCCACCTGTAAAATTTAAATCAAAAGAATTTATATCATACCTTTAACGTAATAAACATCCCAAGATGCTTCACAGGCACATTATATATAAAAAAAAATACACCGAGCGTCTTGAGGAGGTATTAGAGCAGATGACCATAGCTTGATCAACGAGAGATAGATTTTAAGGAATGCCTTAAAAGGAGGAAAGTGAAGTACAGAGGTATAAGGAGGGTATTCCAGAGCTTGAGGCCTAGGCAACTGAAGGTGCTGCCTCCAATGGTGGAGCAATTAAAATCAGAGATGCACAAGAGGTCAGAATTAGAGAGGCGTAGATATCTTGGAGGGTTGTGGGGCTGGAGGAGATTACAGAGATAGGGAGGGGCAAGGCCATTTGAAAACAAGGATGAGAATCTTAAAAATCAATATGTTGCTTGACTGGGAGCCAATGTAGGTTAGCGAGCACAGAATAATAGGTGAAAAGGGACATGTAAAGAGTTAATTCACGGGCAGCAGAGTTTTGGATGACCTCAAGTTTAAGAAGTACAGTTAAGAAGTACATTGGCATAGTCAAGTCTTGAGGTAACGGAGGCACAAATGATTGTTTCAACAGCAGCTGAGCTGAGACAGGGGCAAAGCTAGACAGGTGATGCCACAGATGTGGTCAGAAGCTCATCTCGGAGTAAAATGCGACACCAAGGTTGCAAACAGACTGACTTAATCTCAGACTGCTACCAGGGAGAGGGATGGAGTCATGAGCTAGGGAATGCAGTTTGGAGCAGGGACTAAAATGATGGCTTCAGTCTTCCCAATATTTAATTGGAAGAAAAATGAAACATTTAGTGAATTATGCACCCTGGTTTGCTATTTGTGAAAATACTTCAGTGTGATTTGGCTGCTGATTGACATCACTGTTACTGGATGCCTAGAGATCGCTTTGACTTGACGCCGGATTCAAACTGACATCAGGAAAGGGGAAATCCAAGCCACAGAGAACCCTCGATCTTTGTGAGCAGCTTTCTTCGAAGTCAGCAGAGAATGATGTCACTTTGCTGCTGACCATGAATTCAGGGCTATTATCACAGTATCAGACACTACCCAATTTATTTTTTGTAAATGAAGAATTATTTGCATCATAGGCTAGGATTTCTTAGCTGTGTTTTCATTGTTGTGAAGTCTCTCAAAACCAACTAATTACTGCCTCATCCACCCCACTGTTGTTGCTAACCATCTTGAAAGTACTGAAGAAGGGTCACTGACCCGAAACGTTAACTCTGCTTCTCTTTCCACAGATGCTGCCAGACCTGCTGAGTGGTTCCAGCATTTCTTGTTTTTATTTCAGATTTCCAGCATCCGCAGTATTTTGCTTTTATTGAAAGTTTTTGTGGCTTGTGTTCAAAATGAAAACTTTTAATTGAGCTAAAATTAACTCCTCTTTGAGGTATTAACTTTACAGTCCAATTTCTAGGCAATCAGTTTCCCAATCTTATTCAAAATGTAGTATTTGGTGGAAGGGGGCGAGGTAAGCTGTATGTTGCATCGGCCCAAGTACATATGTATCGAGTACTGGTACATTCTAACCCAAGATTTATTTACTAACATTATACCAATCACATTTAATCTCGCCCAAGTTGTTAAGAGGGACCCAAGGAGAAGAATGGAAGCACTCACCCAGAACCATGAATGACCATCCCCTAAAATCCAAATATTCATGCTGTTTAGAAACTGAAACAGGCACACAACACATCTTTGACTGCTCACATGGAGTGTTGGTTAGGAGTGAAATCTGAGAGCAGAAGCAAACTTGCATGTTAATGGATAAAAAAAGACATCTATAATGCCCATAAAAGGTCAAAGCAAAATAGGCGATTGGCCCCAAAGCTCATCACTCCAGTGCACTTCCACCATGATATCCATTTAGTTTTAGTACATTAGTGTTTGCCTCAATCTGCAGATCTGTAAAGGTTAATATTCAGAGATCTTGTGCAAAGGCCAGATAAGTACCTTTTATAACCTGACAGTCTGCTGGGCAGGAAGTAGGGTATAATCAAGCAGGCTGCTATGTCCTCGATGGTGTTGAGCTTCTTGAGTGTTGTTGGAGCTACAGTCATCCAGGCAAGTGTAAAGTATTGCATCACACTCCAGACTTGTGCCTTGTAGATGATGGACAGGCACTGGGGAGTCATGGAGGTGAGTTACTCGCCACAGAATTCCCAGCCTCTGACCTGCTTTTTTTAGCCACAGTACTTATATAGCTGGTTCAGTTCAGTTTCTGGTCAATGGTAACCACCCCCCCCCCCCTCAGAATGTTGATAGTGGGGGATTCAGTGATGGTAATGTCATTGACCATCAAGGGGAGATGGTTGGATTCTCGAGTAATGAGTCTAGTTCTGGCCACCACACTTTAGGAATGATGTGAGGGTCCTTGAGAGAGTGCAGAGGAAATTTACCAGAATTATTCCAGGGATGAGGCATTTTTAGTTACAAGGTTTGGTTGGAAAAGCTGGGGTTGTTTTCCTTGGAATAAAGATTGAGGGGAGGTTACATAGAAGTATAAAAGATTATGACAGGCTTAGATGAGTTAGACCAAGAAAAATTGTTCCCATTAACTAATGATACAAGGACTAGGGGACACAGATTAAAGATTTGGGCAAAACATGCAAGGGGTTTAGGAGGAGAAACACTTTTTACGCAGCAAGTGGTAATGACTTGGCACTCGCTTCTCACAAGGGTGGTGGAAGTAGAGTCAATAAATGACTTCAAAGGGAAATTGGATGGCCACTTGAAAGAAATCAACTTGCAGGGCTATGAGGATTGAGCAGGGGAGTGGAACTGACTGGATAGCTCCTGCTGGAGATCGTCATTGCCTGGCACTTGTGTGGTGCGAATGTTACTTGCCACTTATCAGCCCAAGCCTGAATGTTGTCCAGGTTTTGCTGCATTACTACACGGACTGCCTAAGTATCTGAGGAGTCACGAATGCTGCTGAACATTGCACAATCATCGAACATCCCCACCTCTGACCTTGTAATGGAGGGAGGACATTGATGAAGCAAAAGATGGTTGGGTCGAGGACGCTACCCTGAGGAACTCCTGCAGTGATGTCCTGGGACTGAGATGATTGACCTCCAACAACCACAAGCGGAGAGTTTTTCCCAATTCCCATTGACTCCAGTTTTGCTAGGGCTCCTTGCTGCCACACTCAGTCAAATGCTGCCTTGATGTCAAGGGCAGTCACTCTGACCTCGCTTCTGGAGTTCAGCTCTTTTGTTCATGTTTGGGCCAAAGCTGTAATGAGGTCAGGAGCTCAGTGGTCCTAGTGGAACCCAAACTGAGCATCAGTGAGCAGGTTATGCTGAGCAAGTGCCACTTGATGGAATGGGTCATCAACAGTACTATCACTTTGCTGATGATTGGGAGTAGACAGATAGGGCCGTAATTGGCCGAGTTGGATTTGTCCTGCATTTTGTGTACAGGACATACCTGGGCAATTTTCCACATTGTTGGGTAGATGCCAATGTTGTAGCTATACTGGAACAGCTTGGCCAGGGGCACAGCCAGTCTGGAGCACAAGTCTTCAGTACTAATGCCAGAATGTTGTCAGGCCCCATGGCTTTTGCAGTGAATAAACAAAGAAGGAAAGCAAAGAGAGAGTAGGAGAAGAGACTTGTGGTTAACATAAAAGGGAATCTAAAAGTCTTCTATAGGCACATAAGTAGTACAAGGGTGGTAAAAGGAGGAATGGAGTCGATTAGGGACCTAAAATGGGATTTACACATGGAGGCAGAGGGCATGGCTGAAGTACTAAATGAGTACTTTGCATCTCTTTAGCAAGAAAGAAGATGCTGCCCAAGTCATACTGAAAGAAAAACTAGTTGAGACACTGGCTGGGGATTGATAAAGGGGAGGTCTTCGATAGGCTGGTTGTATTTAAATCTGATAATGAGATGCATCCAAGGATACTACGGGAAGTAAGGATGGAAATTGCAGAGGCACTGGCCATAATCCTCCAATCCTCAAGTACATGTGTGGCGTCAGAGGACTGGAGAATTGCAAATGTCATACCCTTGTTCAAAAATGGGTGTAAAGACAAGCCCAGCAACTAAAGGCTAGTCAGTTTAATCTCAGTGGTGGGAAAGCTTTTAGAAATGATAATTTGTGACAATATTAATCACTTAGACAAATGTGGATTAATTAAGGAAAGCCAGCAGAGATTTGTTAAAGGGAAATATCGTTTCACTAACTTGCTTGAGCTTGATAAGGTAACAGAAAGGCTTGATGAGGGTGATGCAGTTAATGTGGTGTACACGGATTTCCAAAAGTCATTTGATAATGTGCCACACAACAGGCTTGTCAGCAAAGTTAGAGCCCTTGGAATAAATGGGACAATGACAGCATGGATACAAAATTAGCTGAGTGACAGGAAACAGTAGTTGTGAATGGTTGTTTTTCAGGCTGGAGGAATATAGTGGGGTTCCCCAGGGGTCGATGTTGGGACCCTTGCTTTTCTTGATGTATATTAATGTCCTAGACTTGGGTGTGTAGGGCATTTGTGAATGACACAAAACTTGGAAGTATTGTGAACTGTGAGGAGGAATAGTGATAAACTTCAAGAGGACATAGACAGGCTGATGGAACGGGCAGAGAAGTGGCCGATGAAATTTAATGCTGAGAAGTGTGAAGTGATTCATTTTAGTAGGAAGAACAAGGAGGGGCAATATAAATTAAAGGGTACAATTCTAAAGGGGGTCCAGGAGCAGGGGGGCCCAGGGGTATATGTGCACAAATCATTGAAGGTGGCAGGGCAGGTTGAGAAAGTGGTTAATAAAGCATATGGGATCCTGAGCTTTATAAGTGGGGGCACAGAGTACAAAAACAAGAAATCTATGATAAACCTGTCTAAAACACTGGGTCAGCCTCAACTAGAGTACTGTATCCAGTTTTGGGCACCATACTTTAGGAAGGATGTTAAGGCATTCGAGAGGGTGCAGAAAAGATTCACAAGAATGGTTCCAGGGATGAGGAACTTCAGTGACATGGATAGGTTGGAGAAGCTGGGTCTGCTCTCCTTGGAAAAGAGATCTGATAGACATGCTCAAAATCATGAGGGATCTGGACAAAGTCGATAGGGATCAACTATTCCCATTGGCCAAAGGATCCAGAGCCAGAGGACACCGATTTAAGGTGATTGAGGAACTTTTTTATGCAGCAGGTGGTTAGGATCTGAAATGCACTGCCTGAGATTGTGGAGGAGGCAAATTCAAGCAAGACTTTTAAATAGAGAACTGGATAATTATCTAGAGAAAAAATTTGCAGGGCTACAGGGAAAAGGCAGGGGAGTGGGACTAGGTGAGTTGCTCTTGCAGGGAGCTGGCACGGACATGACGGGCTGAATGGCTTCTTTCTGTGCTGTAATCATTCGATGATTCATTACCCTAGATGCTCTGTCACAGCCTGACTTGTGTCTAGCGCTGATGTGCAAGGTCAAAGTACTTTATGAACATTCAAAAAACTCAACCCAAACCACGCTTTTAGCTTTGAATTTTATTTAATGGAAAATATTGAATTTTTTCTCTTTTTCTGTTGCTTCTGTGTCTCAATTGTTTTACAAATTTTCTAGCTTGTTGTCATGCTGTACTCTGGATATTGTAATTCCACAGGACCCATTTGAATACTATAAAACTGATAATGTATATCTCTCTCACACATCAACAGGAGCTGAATTCTTCCAAACATTCATAAGCCTGGGTGAAATTTCCAACTTTGGGACAGACGCAATATTTGAGCTTTCAGCCCAGAGCCAGAAAGGTAAGCTAAGCATCTTGTAGACATTTCTAACATTAAATAGAGTCTCAGAATCATAGAGTTATACAGCACAGAAACAGGCCCTTCTGCCCATCGTGTCTGTGGCAGCCATCAAGCATCTATCTATTATAATTCCATTTTCCAGCACTTGGCCCGTAGCCTTGTATGGCTCTGGCGTTTCAAGTGCACATCTAAATACTTCTTAAATGCTGTGAGGGTTCCTGCCTCTAGCACCTCTTCAGATAGTGTGTTCCAGATTCCAACCACCCTCTGGGTGAAAAAACATTTTTCCTCAAATCCCCTCTAAACCGCCTGCCCCTTACTTTAAATCCATGCCCCTTTGGTTATTGATCCCTCCACTAAGGGAAAACGTTTCTTCCTATCTATCCTATCAATGCCCCTCATAATTTGTATACCTCAAATCAGATCCCCCCTCAGCCTTCTCTGCTCTGAGGAAAACAACCCTAGCCTATCCAGTCTCTCTTCATAGCTGAAATGCTCCAGCCCAGGCAACATCCTGGTGAATCTCCTCTGCACCCTCTCCAGTACAATCACATCCTTCCTATAGTGTGGTGACCAGAACTGTACACAGTACTCCAGCTGTGGCCTAACTAGCGTTTTATACAGCTCCATCATAACCTCCAGGCTCTTATATTCTATGCCTCGGCTAATAAAGGCAAGTATCCCATATGCCTTCCTAACCACCTTATCTATCTGTGCTTTTGCCTTCAGTGATCTAAGGACAAATACACCAAGGTCCCTCTAACCCTCTGTACTTCCTAGGGTCCTACCATCCATTGTATATCCCCGTGCCTTGTTAGTCCTCCCAAAATGCATCACCTCACTTCTCAGGGTTAAATTCCATTTGCCACTGCTCCGTCCATCTTACCTGCCCATCTATGGCGTCCTTTAATCTAAGGCTTTCCTCCTATTTACGACACCACCAATTTTTGTGTCATCTGTGAACTTACTGATCATACCTTATTCACGTCTAAATCATTAATGTAACACTACAAACAGCAAGGGTCCCAGCACTGATCCCTGCAGTACACCACTGGTCACAGGCATCCACTCGCAAAAACAACCCTCAACCATCACCTTCTGCCACTAAGCCAATTTTGCTTCCAATTTGCCAAATTGCCCTGGATCCCAGGGGCTCTTACCTTCTTAATTAATTAATTAATGACTAATTATAATGGATAATAGCGATGTTTTTCTTCCAGAATTATTTTTCTTGTTTGTCATCTTATAAACTTTAGCTAAGTGGAGTCACTTGAGTGTAACAATACAATTTAACAATTATTTGAGTATTTTGTTTATTTTATGGTAGTTTTATGGTTCATTTTATGTAGTGTCAATTGTGGTTCAGTTGGTAGCACTCTTGTCTCTGAATCACAAGGTTCCAGGTTTAAGTCCCACTCCAGGACTTGAGCACAAAAATCAAAGCTAACATTCCAATGCAGTACTGAGGGAGTACTGCACTGTTGGAGGTGCCGTCTTTTGGATGAGACGTTAAACCGAGTTCCCCATCTACCTGCTCAGTGGATGTAAAAGATCCCATTGCACTATTTTGAAGAAGAGCAGGGGAACTATCCCGGGCCAATATTTATCCCTCAATCAACATCTCACAAAAAAACAAGATTATCTGGTCATTGTGGTTTGTGAGAGTTTTGCTGTGTGCATACTGGCTGCTGCATTTTCTGCATTACACCAGTGACTACACTTCAAAAAGTATTTCATTGGCTGTAAGAGGCTTTGAGACATCCAGTGGCCATGAAAGGCACTATATAAATGCAAGTCTTCCTTTCTTTTAGTTGCTGATTCAAGATTGGTGGGTTGAATTTGAAAAACTTAGGTTCTTGGGGTTTGTGGCACTTAATGTCGATTTGGGAGCTGTTCTTACCCATTCAGTAAATGAAATTTTGTTTTGAATTGGTGTGTATTGTCAGTGGGATATTTTCCTGAATCCAATTATTGTGGTTAAATTAACAGATAATGGTTATTTGTACAATCATCATTTTTGCTATGCCCTTGGATGTCTGCCACCTCTTGGGTATGGTATTATGGACGTGCACTAGATGCAAGATGTAACTGCATAGAAATTAAATGGTATTGATAAATACAACAGATTATTGCTTCAGATTATTCCAAGAAGGAAGGACCAGAGGACATAAATGGAAAATAGTGAAAAGTTAACTTAGAACAGATTCAAACATTTTTTGATTTCAGCTGTAGATAATTTTGTTGGGCTTAGACTCTCAGACCACTTCCATAGCAAGCCCCTACTCCCTATCGCCCCATCTCGAGCTAACTTGTAGCAAGTCCAGGCAATGAACAAAAATCCTCGCTGCTCGTTTTATTGGTTATGTCATCTGCGCTCACATTATCCTCCTTGACCTTGAGGGGATAGAATACTAGCTGTGATTTAGGTCATAAACTGCCAAACAGATTTATTAACCAGTAAATGGATGTTAACAGAAACACTGCACTGTAGATTTACAGTAGCTACATGCTCAATTATTCCTCCTGAGCAGATGGAAAAACAACAGTTACGAATACTGTGCTAAACTACATTGTAAACTAATTTTGATCTGTAATGTTGAAAAGCCCATCCTATAACTGTACCACTCTGTTAGTTATTTGTGTCCCTGATGGATGGTTTAATCTTACACAGTCTCTAAGGTATGGTCAGTCTGCTGTGCTTTTGCTGGGTAAGTCTGCTGAGCTTTTGCTTGTTCACTCTAATCCAACCAGGTTTGCTGGTTTATTTACTTCTTGAGATATTGTAAGGGAAAAACTTGGCCTGTTAAGATCTTGTATTTGGAATGCTGTTTCCCTATTGTTTGTTCCCTCCAACTTGCCTTAGTTGGAATTTGGTGTCAACTGCAAACTTAGCATTTTTCTTGCTCCAGTTCCAAAATCAAATGTAAAATGACCACAACATGGATCCTTGTGACATTCTGCTAGTGACCCCATGTCAGGTCAATGCTGTTCCATTCACAGCACTATTTGTTTTCCTAACATTCAACACATTTCAATCTATCTCCAAAGCTTGGCTGCCATCCATGGAGGTGAATTTCTTAATTGTTTCCAGTGTCTGTACTGTGCTGCACTTTAGTTTGACTGAATGCTACTACCTCACCTCACCTGAAGATTTTTGGACCTCTGAGCCCATTCCACTATCCAATGGACAGAACCAGATATGGCCATAGTCTTGCCATGTGCTGCTGTCCTGAGTTCTAATATTTCCAAAAGATTAATTAACCAGTTATGAAACAGACTCTGTTTTGTGAAAAATAATTTTTAAAAAATTTATAGTTAAGCTAAATAACACCATCCAG